>NW_027069149.1:0-160272 GCF_037157495.1 Lathamus discolor
TAATTTGCCTGTTTCTAACCCATTTCAAGCCATTTCTGGCTACTGTTAAGCAACCTTGGCCATTTCTCTCCCCTTTTTGCCAATCTGAAACCCTCTTTAAGCCATTTTTTTGCCGTTTCCCTCATATTCTTGCCCACTTTCAACCCGTTTCAAGCCATTTGCTTCCTTTTCGAACTATTTTGTGCCCATTCCTTACCTGTATTTCGCCATATTTGGCCATTTCTAAACTATTTTTGCCCACTTCTAATCCTTTTTTTGCCCATTTCTAATCCATTTTTTGCCCATTTCTAATCCATTTTTGCCCATTTCCAAAATGTTTTATGCTCTTTTTGCCAATTCTAACCCATTTCTTAGCACCTCTCTAACCCCTTTTGAGCAATTTTGGGCCGTTTCTAACCTTTTTTATGCCACATTGGCCTCTTTCAAAGCCAGTTTTAGCCATTTCGAAACCACGTTTTCGCACTTCTAAGTCGGTTTAAGTAGGCTTTGGCCATTTCTAACCCCTTTTTGCGCATTTCTAACCCATTTTTAGCCATTGTTTTCCCTTTCCTTACTCATTTTTGGCCTATTTCTTACCCGCTTTCAGCCGTCTTGGGCCTTAGCTAACCATTTTTTACTCCCTGCTAACCTGTCTGGAAACCATTTTTGGCCATTTCTCACTCATGTGTACCCATTTCTAACCCCTATAAAAACCATTTTTGGCTATTTCTCAACAATTTTTGACATTCCTATCCCATGCTTGCCCATTTCGATCCTATTTTTGCCAAGTTTCAACCCGTTTTACGCCGTGGTTTTGCCATTTCCAAACTGTTTTTGTCCATTTTCTAACCTGTTTTGAGCCGTTTTGGTCGATTTCTAGCCCATTTTTGGCCATTTCTAGCCCGTTCAAAGCATTTTTTTGGTCTTTTCTAACCCATTTTTTGCCCTATTGAACCCACTTTTTGGCAATTTCATCTATTTCTAGCCCGCTTTTGGCCTTTTCTAAGCCATTTTTTACCCACTTCTAACCTGTCTGGAAACATTTTTGGCCATTTCTAAGTCATTTTAAGCCTCTATTTTTCCTTTCCTAACCCCACTTCTGTCAATTTCTAACCCGTTTTAAGCCATTTCTTTCCTTTGCTATCCCCTTTCTTTCCTGTTTTCAACCATTTTTGTCCCTTTCTGACCTGGTTCTGCCCTTTTCTATCCCGTTTTTAGCCATTCTTGGCAATTTCTAAACACTTTTTTCCCATTTCTATCCCATTTTTTGCCCATTTGACACTCGTTTTTAAGACATTTTTGGCCATTTCTAGCCGGCTTTTGCTCTTTTCTAGCTACTTTCAAGCCTTCTTTTTTCCCATTTCTTACGCACTCTTGGAAGTTTCAGAAAAGTTTTAGGCCATTTTGGCCATTTCTATTCCATTTTTTCCCACTTCTAATTCCTTTTAAGTCATTTTTAGCTATTTCTAAAGCATTTTTGGCCCATTTCAACCCATTTTAAGCCTTTTTTGCTCTTTTCTAAACAATTTGCCTGTTTCTAACCCATTTCAAGCCATTTCTGGCTACTGTTAAGCAACCTTGGCCATTTCTCTCCCCTTTTTGCCAATCTGAAACCCTCTTTAATCCATTTTTTGCCGTTTCCCTCATATTCTTGCCCACTTTCAAGCCGTTTCAAGCCATTTGCTTCCTTTTCGAACTATTTTGTGCCCATTCCTTACCTGTATTTCGCCATATTTGGCCATTTCTAAACTATTTTTGCCCACTTCTAATCCTTTTTTTTGCCCATTTTCTAATCCATTTTTTGCCCATTTCTAATCCATTTTTGCCCATTTCCAAAATGTTTTATGCTCTTTTTGCCAATTCTAACCCATTTCTTAGCACCTCTCTAACCCCTTTTGAGCAATTTTGGGCCGTTTTCTAACCTTTTTTTATGCCACATTGGCCTCTTTCAAAGCCAGTTTTAGCCATTTCGAAACCACGTTTTCGCACTTCTAAGTCGGTTTTAAGTAGGCTTTGGCCATTTCTAACCCCTTTTTGCGCATTTCTAACCCATTTTTAGCCATTGTTTTCCCTTTCCTTACTCATTTTTGCCTATTTCTTACCCGCTTTCAGCCATCTTGGGCCTTAGCTAACCCATTTTTTACTCCCTGCTAACCTGTCTGGAACCATTTTTGGCCATTTCTCACTCATGTGTACCCATTTCTAACCCCTATAAAACCATTTTTGGCTATTTCTCAACAATTTTTGACATTCCTATCCCATGCTTGCCCATTTCGATCCTATATTTGCCAAGTTTCAACCCATTTTACGCCGTGGTTTTGCCTTTTCCAAACTGTTTTTGTCCATTTCTAACCTGTTTTGAGCCGTTTTGGTCTATTTCTAGCCCATTTTTGGCCATTTCTAGCCCGTTCAAAGCATTTTTTGGTGTTTTTCTAACCCATTTTTTGCCCTATTGAACCCACTTTTTGGCAATTTCATCTATTTCTAGCCCGCTTTTGGCCTTTTCTAACCATTTTTACCCACTTCTAACCTGTCTGGAAACATTTTTGGCCATTTCTAGGTCATTTTAAGCCTCTATTTTTCCTTTCCTAACCCACTTCTGTCAATTTCTAACCCGTTTTAAGCCATTTCTTTCCTTTGCTAACCCCTTTCTTTCCTGTTTTCAACCATTTTTGTCCCTTTCTGACCTGGTTCTGCCCTTTTCTATCCCGTTTTTTAGCCATTCTTGGCAATTTCTAAACACTTTTTTCCCATTTCTATCCCATTTTTGCCCATTTGACACTCGTTTTAAGACATTTTTGGCCATTTCTAGCCGGCTTTTGCTCTTTTCTAGCTACTTTCAAGCCTTCTTTTTTCCCATTTCTTACGCACTCTTGGAAGTTTCAGAAAAGTTTTTAGGCCATTTTGGCCATTTCTATTCCATTTTTTCCCACTTCTAATTCCTTTTAAGTCATTTTTAGCTATTTCTAAAGCATTTTTGGCCCATTTCAACCCATTTTAAGCCTTTTTTGCTCTTTTCTAAACAATTTGCCTGTTTCTAAACCCATTTCAAGCCATTTCTGGCTACTGTTAAGCAACCTTGGCCATTTCTCTCCCCTTTTTGCCAATCTGAAACCCTCTTTAAGCCATTTTTTGCCGTTTCCCTCATATTCTTGCCCACTTTCAACCCGTTTCAAGCCATTTGCTTCCTTTTCGAACTATTTTGTGCCCATTCCTTACCTGTATTTCGCCATATTTGGCCATTTCTAAACTATTTTTGCCCACTTCTAATCCTTTTTTTGCCCATTTCTAATCCATTTTTTTGCCCATTTCTAATCCATTTTTGCCCATTTTCCAAAATGTTTTATGCTCTTTTTTGCCAATTCTAACCCATTTCTTAGCACCTCTCTAACCCCTTTTGAGCAATTTTGGGCCGTTTCTAACCTTTTTTATGCCACATTGGCCTCTTTCAAAGCCAGTTTTAGCCATTTCGAAACCACGTTTTCGCACTTCTAAGTCGGTTTAAGTAGGCTTTGGCCATTTCTAACCCCTTTTTGCGCATTTCTAACCCATTTTTAGCCATTGTTTTCCCTTTCCTTACTCATTTTTGCCTATTTCTTACCCGCTTTCAGCCGTCTTGGGCCTTAGCTAACCCATTTTTACTCCCTGCTAACCTGTCTGGAACCATTTTTGGCCATTTCTCACTCATGTGTACCCATTTCTAACCCCTATAAAACCATTTTTGGCTATTTCTCAACAATTTTTGACATTCCTATCCCATGCTTGCCCATTTCGATCCTATTTTTGCCAAGTTTCAACCCGTTTTACGCCGTGGTTTTGCCATTTCCAAACTGTTTTTTGTCCATTTCTAAACCTGTTTTGAGCCGTTTTGGTCGATTTCTAGCCCATTTTTGGCCATTTCTAGCCCGTTCAAAGCATTTTTTGGTCTTTTCTAACCCATTTTTTTGCCCTATTGAACCCACTTTTTGGCAATTTCATCTATTTCTAGCCCGCTTTTGGCCTTTTCTAAGCCATTTTTACCCACTTCTAACCTGTCTGGAAACATTTTTGGCCATTTCTAAGTCATTTTAAGCCTCTATTTTTCCTTTCCTAACCCACTTCTGTCAATTTCTAACCCGTTTTAAGCCATTTCTTTCCTTTGCTATCCCCTTTCTTTCCTGTTTTCAACCATTTTTGTCCCTTTCTGACCTGGTTCTGCCCTTTTCTATCCCGTTTTTAGCCATTCTTGGCAATTTCTAAACACTTTTTCCCATTTCTATCCCATTTTTGCCCATTTGACACTCGTTTTAAGACATTTTTGGCCATTTCTAGCCGGCTTTTGCTCTTTTTCTAGCTACTTTCAAGCCTTCTTTTTTCCCATTTCTTACGCACTCTTGGAAGTTTCAGAAAAGTTTTAGGCCATTTTGGCCATTTCTATTCCATTTTTTCCCACTTCTAATTCCTTTTAAGTCATTTTTAGCTATTTCTAAAGCATTTTTGGCCCATTTCAACCATTTTAAGCCTTTTTTGCTCTTTTCTAAACAATTTGCCTGTTTCTAACCCATTTCAAGCCATTTCTGGCTACTGTTAAGCAACCTTGGCCATTTCTCTCCCCTTTTTGCCAATCTGAAACCCTCTTTAATCCATTTTTTGCCGTTTCCCTCATATTCTTGCCCACTTTCAAGCCGTTTCAAGCCATTTGCTTCCTTTTCGAACTATTTTGTGCCCATTCCTTACCTGTATTTCGCCATATTTGGCCATTTCTAAACTATTTTTTGCCCACTTCTAATCCTTTTTTTTGCCCATTTCTAATCCATTTTTTGCCCATTTCTAATCCATTCTTGCCCATTTCCAAAATGTTTTATGCTCTTTTTGCCAATTCTAACCCATTTCTTAGCACCTCTCTAACCCCTTTTGAGCAATTTTGGGCCGTTTCTAACCTTTTTTTATGCCACATTGGCCTCTTTCAAAGCCAGTTTTTAGCCATTTCGAAACCACGTTTTCGCACTTCTAAGTCGGTTTAAGTAGGCTTTGGCCATTTCTAACCCCTTTTTGCGCATTTCTAACCCATTTTTAGCCATTGTTTTTCCCTTTCCTTACTCATTTTTGCCTATTTCTTACCCGCTTTCAGCCATCTTGGGCCTTAGCTAACCCATTTTTACTCCCTGCTAACCTGTCTGGAACCATTTTTGGCCATTTCTCACTCATGTGTACCCATTTCTAACCCTATAAAACCATTTTTTGGCTATTTCTCAACAATTTTTGACATTCCTATCCCATGCTTGCCCATTTCGATCCTATTTTTGCCAAGTTTCAACCCGTTTTACGCCGTGGTTTTGCCTTTTCCAAACTGTTTTTTGTCCATTTCTAACCTGTTTTGAGCCGTTTTGGTCTATTTCTAGCCCATTTTTGGCCATTTCTAGCCCGTTCAAAGCATTTTTTGGTGTTTTCTAACCCATTTTTTGCCCTATTGAACCCACTTTTTGGCAATTTCATCTATTTCTAGCCCGCTTTTGGCCTTTTCTAACCCATTTTTACCCACTTCTAACCTGTCTGGAAACATTTTTGGCCATTTCTAGGTCCATTTTAAGCCTCTATTTTTCCTTTCCTAACCCACTTCTGTCAATTTCTAACCCGTTTTAAGCCATTTCTTTCCTTTGCTAACCCCTTTCTTTCCTGTTTTCAACCATTTTTGTCCCTTTCTGACCTGGTTCTGCCCTTTTCTATCCCGTTTTTAGCCATTCTTGGCAATTTCTAAACACTTTTTCCCATTTCTATCCCATTTTTGCCCATTTGACACTCGTTTTAAGACATTTTTGGCCATTTCTAGCCGGCTTTTGCTCTTTTCTAGCTACTTTCAAGCCTTCTTTTTTCCCATTTCTTACGCACTCTTGGAAGTTTCAGAAAAGTTTTTAGGCCATTTTGGCCATTTCTATTCCATTTTTTCCCACTTCTAATTCCTTTTAAGTCATTTTTAGCTATTTCTAAAGCATTTTTGGCCCATTTCAACCCATTTTAAGCCTTTTTTGCTCTTTTCTAAACAATTTGCCTGTTTCTAACCCATTTCAAGCCATTTCTGGCTACTGTTAAGCAACCTTGGCATTTCTCTCCCCTTTTTGCCAATCTGAAACCCTCTTTAAGCCATTTTTTGCCGTTTCCCTCATATTCATGCCCACTTTCAACCCGTTTCAAGCCATTTGCTTCCTTTTCGAACTATTTTGTGCCCATTCCTTACCTGTATTTCGCCATATTTGGCCATTTCTAAACTATTTTTGCCCACTTCTAATCCTTTTTTTTGCCCATTTCTAATCCATTTTTTGCCCATTTCTAATCCATTTTTTGCCCATTTCCAAAATGTTTTTATGCTCTTTTTGCCAATTCTAACCCATTTCTTAGCACCTCTCTAACCCCTTTTGAGCAATTTTGGGCCGTTTCTAACCTTTTTTATGCCACATTGGCCTCTTTCAAAGCCAGTTTTAGCCATTTCGAAACCACGTTTTCGCACTTCTAAGTCGGTTTAAGTAGGCTTTGGCCATTTCTAACCCCTTTTTTGCGCATTTCTAACCCATTTTTAGCCATTATTTTCCCTTTCCTTACTCATTTTTGCCTATTTCTTACCCGCTTTCAGCCATCTTGGGCCTTAGATAACCCATTTTTACTCCCTGCTAACCTGTCTGGAACCATTTTTGGCCATTTCTCACTCATGTGTACCCATTTCTAACCCTATAAAAACCATTTTTGGCTATTTCTCAACAATTTTTGACATTCCTATCCCATGCTTGCCCATTTCGATCCTATTTTTGCCAAGTTTCAACCCGTTTTACGCCGTGGTTTTTGCCTTTTCCGAACTGTTTTTGTCCATTTCTAACCTGTTTTGAGCCGTTTTGGTCGATTTCTAGCCCATTTTTGGCCATTTCTAGCCCGTTCAAAGCATTTTTTGGTCTTTTCTAACCCATTTTTTGCCCTATTGAACCCACTTTTTGGCAATTTCATCTATTTCTAGCCCGCTTTTGGCCTTTTCTAACCCATTTTTACCCACTTCTAACCTGTCTGGAAACATTTTTGGCCATTTCTAAGTCATTTTAAGCCTCTATTTTTCCTTTCCTAACCCACTTCTGTCAATTTCTAACCCGTTTTAAGCCATTTCTTTCCTTTGCTAACCCCTTTCTTTCCTGTTTTCAACCATTTTTGTCCCTTTCTGACCTGGTTTCTGCCCTTTTCTATCCCGTTTTTTAGCCATTCTTGGCAATTTTCTAAACACTTTTTTCCCATTTCTATCCCATTTTTTGCCCATTTGACACTCGTTTTTAAGACATTTTTGGCCATTTCTAGCCGGCTTTTGCTCTTTTCTAGCTACTTTCAAGCCTTCTTTTTTCCCATTTCTTACGCACTCTTGGAAGTTTCAGAAAAGTTTTAGGCCATTTTGGCCATTTCTATTCCATTTTTTCCCACTTCTAATTCCTTTTAAGTCATTTTTAGCTATTTCTAAAGCATTTTTGGCCCATTTCAACCCATTTTAAGCCTTTTTTGCTCTTTTCTAAACAATTTGCCTGTTTCTAACCCATTTCAAGCCATTTCTGGCTACTGTTAAGCAACCTTGGCCATTTCTCTCCCCTTTTTGCCAATCTGAAACCCTCTTTAAGCCATTTTTTGCCGTTTCCCTCATATTCTTGCCCACTTTCAAGCCGTTTCAAGCCATTTGCTTCCTTTTCGAACTATTTTGTGCCCATTCCTTACCTGTATTTCGCCATATTTGGCCATTTCTAAACTATTTTTTGCCCACTTCTAATCCTTTTTTTGCCCATTTCTAATCCATTTTTTTGCCCATTTCTAATCCATTTTTGCCCATTTCCAAAATGTTTTATGCTCTTTTTTGCCAATTCTAACCCATTTCTTAGCACCTCTCTAACCCCTTTTGAGCAATTTTGGGCCGTTTCTAACCTTTTTTTATGCCACATTGGCCTCTTTCAAAGCCAGTTTTAGCCATTTCGAAACCACGTTTTCGCACTTCTAAGTCGGTTTAAGTAGGCTTTGGCCATTTCTAACCCCTTTTTGCGCATTTCTAACCCATTTTTTAGCCATTGTTTTCCCTTTCCTTACTCATTTTTGCCTATTTCTTACCCGCTTTCAGCCGTCTTGGGCCTTAGCTAACCCATTTTTACTCCCTGCTAACCTGTCTGGAACCATTTTTGGCCATTTCTCACTCATGTGTACCCATTTCTAACCCCTATAAAACCATTTTTTGGCTATTTCTCAACAATTTTTGACATTCCTATCCCATGCTTGCCCATTTCGATCCTATTTTTGCCAAGTTTCAACCCGTTTTACGCCGTGGTTTTGCCATTTCCAAACTTTTTTTGTCCATTTCTAACCTGTTTTTGAGCCGTTTTGGTCGATTTCTAGCCCATTTTTGGCCATTTCTAGCCCGTTCAAAGCATTTTTTGGTCTTTTCTAACCCATTTTTTTGCCCTATTGAACCCACTTTTTGGCAATTTCATCTATTTCTAGCCCGCTTTTGGCCTTTTCTAAGCCATTTTTACCCACTTCTAACCTGTCTGGAAACATTTTTGGCCATTTCTAAGTCATTTTAAGCCTCTATTTTTCCTTTCCTAACCCACTTCTGTCAATTTCTAACCCGTTTTAAGCCATTTCTTTCCTTTGCTATCCCCTTTCTTTCCTGTTTTCAACCATTTTTGTCCCTTTCTGACCTGGTTCTGCCCTTTTCTATCCCGTTTTTAGCCATTCTTGGCAATTTCTAAACACTTTTTCCCATTTCTATCCCATTTTTGCCCATTTGACACTCGTTTTAAGACATTTTTGGCCATTTCTAACCGGCTTTTGCCCTTTTCTAGCTACTTTCAAGCCTTCTTTTTTCCATTTCTTACGCACTCTTGGAAGTTTCAGAAAAGTTTTAGGCCATTTTGGCCATTTCTATTCCATTTTTTCCCACTTCTAATTCCTTTTAAGTCATTTTTAGCTATTTCTAAAGCATTTTTGGCCCATTTCAACCCATTTTAAGCCTTTTTTGCTCTTTTCTAAACAATTTGCCTGTTTCTAACCCATTTCAAGCCATTTCTGGCTACTGTTAAGCAACCTTGGCCATTTCTCTCCCCTTTTTGCCAATCTGAAACCCTCTTTAATCCATTTTTTTGCCGTTTCCCTCATATTCTTGCCCACTTTCAAGCCGTTTTCAAGCCATTTGCTTCCTTTTCGAACTATTTTGTGCCCATTCCTTACCTGTATTTCGCCATATTTGGCCATTTCTAAACTATTTTTGCCCACTTCTAATCCTTTTTTTGCCCATTTCTAATCCATTTTTTGCCCATTTCTAATCCATTTTTTGCCCATTTCCAAAATGTTTTATGCTCTTTTTGCCAATTCTAACCCATTTCTTAGCACCTCTCTAACCCCTTTTGAGCAATTTTGGGCCGTTTCTAACCTTTTTTATGCCACATTGGCCTCTTTCAAAGCCAGTTTTAGCCATTTCGAAACCACGTTTTCGCACTTCTAAGTCGGTTTAAGTAGGCTTTGGCCATTTCTAACCCCTTTTTTGCGCATTTCTAACCATTTTTTAGCCATTGTTTTTCCCTTTCCTTACTCATTTTTGCCTATTTCTTACCCGCTTTCAGCCATCTTGGGCCCTTAGCTAACCCATTTTTTACTCCCTGCTAACCTGTCTGGAACCATTTTTGGCCATTTCTCACTCATGTGTACCCATTTCTAACCCCTATAAAACCATTTTTGGCTATTTCTCAACAATTTTTGACATTCCTATCCCATGCTTGCCCATTTCGATCCTATATTTGCCAAGTTTCAACCCATTTTACGCCGTGGTTTTGCCTTTTCCAAACTGTTTTTGTCCATTTTCTAACCTGTTTTGAGCCGTTTTTGGTCGATTTCTAGCCCATTTTTTGGCCATTTCTAGCCCGTTCAAAGCATTTTTTGGTGTTTTCTAACCCATTTTTTGCCCTATTGAACCCACTTTTTGGCAATTTCATCTATTTCTAGCCCGCTTTTGGCCTTTTCTAAGCCATTTTTACCCACTTCTAACCTGTCTGGAAACATTTTTGGCCATTTTCTAGGTCATTTTAAGCCTCTATTTTTCCTTTCCTAACCCACTTCTGTCAATTTCTAACCCGTTTTAAGCCATTTCTTTCCTTTGCTAGCCACTTTCTTTCCTGTTTTTCAACCATTTTTGTCCCTTTCTGACCTGGTTCTGCCCTTTTTCTATCCCGTTTTTAGCCATTCTTGGCAATTTCTAAACACTTTTTCCCATTTCTATCCCATTTTTGCCCATTTGACACTCGTTTTAAGACATTTTTTGGCCATTTCTAGCCGGCTTTTGCTCTTTTCTAGCTACTTTCAAGCCTTCTTTTTTCCCATTTCTTACGCACTCTTGGAAGTTTCAGTAAAGTTTTAGGCCATTTTGGCCATTTCTATTCCATTTTTTCCCACTTCTAATTCCTTTTAAGTCATTTTTAGCTATTTCTAAAGCATTTTTTGGCCCATTTCAACCCATTTTAAGCCTTTTTTGCTCTTTTCTAAAACAATTTGCCTGTTTCTAACCCATTTCAAGCCATTTCTGGCTACTGTTAAGCAACCTTGGCCATTTCTCTCCCCTTTTTTGCCAATCTGAAACCCTCTTTAAGCCATTTTTTGCCGTTTCCCTCATATTCTTGCCCACTTTCAAGCCGTTTCAAGCCATTTGCTTCCTTTTCGAACTATTTTGTGCCCATTCCTTACCTGTATTTCGCCATATTTGGCCATTTCTAAACTATTTTTGCCCACTTCTAATCCTTTTTTTGCCCATTTCTAATCCATTTTTTGCCCATTTCTAATCCATTTTTGCCCATTTCCAAAATGTTTTATGCTCTTTTTGCCAATTCTAACCCATTTCTTAGCACCTCTCTAACCCCTTTTGAGCAATTTTGGGCCGTTTCTAACCTTTTTTATGCCACATTGGCCTCTTTCAAAGCCAGTTTTAGCCATTTCGAAACCACGTTTTCGCACTTCTAAGTCGGTTTAAGTAGGCTTTGGCCATTTCTAACCCCTTTTTGCGCATTTCTAACCCATTTTTAGCCATTATTTTCCCTTTCCTTACTCATTTTTGCCTATTTCTTACCCGCTTTCAGCCATCTTGGGCCTTAGCTAACCCATTTTTACTCCCTGCTAACCTGTCTGGAAACCATTTTTTGGCCATTTCTCACTCATGTGTACCCATTTCTAACCCCGATAAAACCATTTTTGGCTATTTCTCAACAATTTTTGACATTCCTATCCCATGCTTGCCCATTTCGATCCTATATTTGCCAAGTTTCAACCCATTTTACGACGTGGTTTTGCCTTTTCCAAACTGTTTTTTGTCCATTTCTAACCTCTTTTGAGCCGTTTTGGTCGATTTCTAGCCCATTTTTGGCCATTTCTAGCCCGTTCAAAGCATTTTTTGGTCTTTTCTAACCCATTTTTTTGCCCTATTGAACCCACTTTTTGGCAATTTCATCTATTTCTAGCCCGCTTTTGGCCTTTTCTAACCCATTTTTACCCACTTCTAACCTGTCTGGACACATTTTTGGCCATTTCTAAGTCATTTTAAGCCTCTATTTTTCCTTTCCTAACCCACTTCTGTCAATTTCTAACCCGTTTTAAGCCATTTCTTTCCTTTGCTAACCACTTTCTTTCCTGTTTTCAACCATTTTTGTCCCTTTCTGACCTGGTTCTGCCCTTTTCTATCCCGTTTTTAGCCATTCTTGGCAATTTCTAAACACTTTTTCCCATTTCTATCCCATTTTTGCCCATTTGACACTCGTTTTAAGACATTTTTGGCCATTTCTAACCGGCTTTTGCCCTTTTCTAGCTACTTTCAAGCCTTCTTTTTTTCCCATTTCTTACGCACTCTTGGAAGTTTCAGAAAAGTTTTAGGCCATTTTGGCCATTTCTATTCCATTTTTTCCCACTTCTAATTCCTTTTAAGTCATTTTTAGCTATTTCTAAAGCATTTTTTGGCCCATTTCAACCCATTTTAAGCCTTTTTTGCTCTTTTCTAAACAATTTGCCTGTTTCTAACCCATTTCAAGCCATTTCTGGCTACTGTTAAGCAACCTTGGCCATTTCTCTCCCCTTTTTGCCAATCTGAAACCCTCTTTAATCCATTTTTTGCCGTTTCCCTCATATTCTTGCCCACTTTCAACCCGTTTCAAGCCATTTGCTTCCTTTTCGAACTATTTTGTGCCCATTCCTTACCTGTATTTCGCCATATTTGGCCATTTCTAAACTATTTTTTGCCCACTTCTAATCCTTTTTTTGCCCATTTCTAATCCATTTTTTGCCCATTTCTAATCCATTTTTGCCCATTTCCAAAATATTTTATGCCCTTTTTGCCAATTCTAACCCATTTCTTAGCACCTTTCTAACTCATTTTGAGCAATTTTGGGCCGTTTCTAACCTTTTTTATGCCACATTGGCCTCTTTCAAAGCCAGTTTTTAGCCATTTCGAAACCACGTTTTCGCACTTCTAAGTCGGTTTAAGTAGGCTTTGGCCATTTCTAACCCCTTTTTGCGCATTTCTAACCATTTTTAGCCATTATTTTTCCCTTTCCTTACTCATTTTTGCCTATTTCTTACCCGCTTTCAGCCATCTTGGGCCTTAGATAACCCATTTTTACTCCCTGCTAACCTGTCTGGAACCATTTTTGGCCATTTCTCACTCATGTGTACCCATTTCTAACCCCTATAAAACCATTTTTGGCTATTTCTCAACAATTTTTGACATTCCTATCCCATGCTTGCCCTTTTCGATCCTATTTTTGCCAAGTTTCAACCCGTTTTACGCCGTGGTTTTGCCATTTCCAAACTGTTTTTGTCCATTTCTAACCTGTTTTGAGCCGTTTTGGTCAATTTCTAGCCCATTTTTGGCCATTTCTAGCCCGTTCAAAGCATTTTTTTGGTGTTTTCTAACCCATTTTTTGCCCTATTGAACCCATTTTTTGGCAATTTCATCTATTTCTAGCCCTCTTTTGGCCTTTTCTAACCCCTTTTCACCCACTTCTAACCTGTCTGGAAACATTTTTTGCCATTTCTAAGTCATTTTAAGCCTCTATTTTTCCTTTCCTAACCCACTTCTGTCAATTTCTAACCCGTTTTAAGCCATTTCTTTCCTTTGCTAACCACTTTCTTTCCTGTTTTCAACCATTTTTGTCCCTTTCTGACCTGGTTCTGCCCTTTTCTATCCCGTTTTTAGCCATTCTTGGCAATTTCTAAACACTTTTTCCCATTTCTATCCCATTTTTGCCCATTTGACACTCGTTTTAAGACATTTTTGGCCATTTCTAACCGGCTTTTGCCCTTTTCTAGCTACTTTCAAGCCTTCTTTTTTCCCATTTCTTACGCACTCTTGGAAGTTTCAGAAAAGTTTTAGGCCATTTTGGCCATTTCTATTCCATTTTTTCCCACTTCTAATTCCTTTTAAGTCATTTTTAGCTATTTCTAAAGCATTTTTGGCCCATTTCAACCCATTTTAAGCCTTTTTTGCTCTTTTCTAAACAATTTGCCCACTTCTAACCCATTTCAAGCCATTTCTGGCTACTGTTAAGCAACCTTGGCCATTTCTCTCCCCTTTTTGCCAATCTGAAACCCTCTTTAAGCCATTTTTTGCCGTTTCCCTCATATTCTTGCCCACTTTCAAGCCGTTTCAAGCCATTTGCTTCCTTTTCGAACTATTTTGTGCCCATTCCTTACCTGTATTTCGCCATATTTGGCCATTTCTAAACTATTTTTGCCCACTTCTAATCCTTTTTTTGCCCATTTCTAATCCATTTTTTGCCCATTTCTAATCCATTTTTGCCCATTTCCAAAATGTTTTATGCTCTTTTTGCCAATTCTAACCCATTTCTTAGCACCTCTCTAACCCCTTTTGAGCAATTTTGGGCCGTTTCTAACCTTTTTTATGCCACATTGGCCTCTTTCAAAGGCAGTTTTAGCCATTTCGAAACCACGTTTTCGCACTTCTAAGTCGGTTTAAGTAGGCTTTGGCCATTTCTAACCCCTTTTTGCGCATTTCTAACCCATTTTTAGCCATTGTTTTCCCTTTCCTTACTCATTTTTGCCTATTTCTTACCCGCTTTCAGCCATCTTGGGCCTTAGCTAACCCATTTTTACTCCCTGCTAACCTGTCTGGAACCATTTTTGGCCATTTCTCACTCATGTGTACCCATTTCTAACCCCTATAAAACCATTTTTGGCTATTTCTCAACAATTTTTGACATTCCTATCCCATGCTTGCCCATTTCGATCCTATATTTGCCAAGTTTCAACCCATTTTACGACGTGGTTTTGCCTTTTCCAAACTGTTTTTGTCCATTTCTAACCTCTTTTGAGCCGTTTTGGTCTATTTCTAGCCCATTTTTGGCCATTTCTAGCCCGTTCAAAGCATTTTTTGGTGTTTTCTAACCCATTTTTTGCCCTATTGAACCCACTTTTTGGCAATTTCATCTATTTCTAGCCCGCTTTTGGCCTTTTCTAACCCATTTTTACCCACTTCTAACCTGTCTGGAAACATTTTTGGCCATTTCTAGGTCATTTTAAGCCTCTATTTTTCCTTTCCTAACCCACTTCTGTCAATTTCTAACCCGTTTTAAGCCATTTCTTTCCTTTGCTAACCCCTTTCTTTCCTGTTTTCAACCATTTTTGTCCCTTTCTGACCTGGTTCTGCCCTTTTCTATCCCGTTTTTAGCCATTCTTGGCAATTTCTAAACACTTTTTCCCATTTCTATCCCATTTTTGCCCATTTGACACTCGTTTTAAGACATTTTTGGCCATTTCTAGCCGGCTTTTGCTCTTTTCTAGCTACTTTCAAGCCTTCTTTTTTCCCATTTCTTACGCACTCTTGGAAGTTTCAGAAAAGTTTTAGGCCATTTTGGCCATTTCTATTCCATTTTTTCCCACTTCTAATTCCTTTTAAGTCATTTTTAGCTATTTCTAAAGCATTTTTGGCCCATTTCAACCCATTTTAAGCCTTTTTTGCTCTTTTCTAAACAATTTGCCTGTTTCTAACCCATTTCAAGCCATTTCTGGCTACTGTTAAGCAACCTTGGCCATTTCTCTCCCCTTTTTGCCAATCTGAAACCCTCTTTAAGCCATTTTTTGCCGTTTCCCTCATATTCTTGCCCACTTTCAAGCCGTTTCAAGCCATTTGCTTCCTTTTCGAACTATTTTGTGCCCATTCCTTACCTGTATTTCGCCATATTTGGCCATTTCTAAACTATTTTTGCCCACTTCTAATCCTTTTTTTGCCCATTTCTAATCCATTTTTTGCCCATTTCTAATCCATTTTTGCCCATTTCCAAAATGTTTTATGCTCTTTTTGCCAATTCTAACCCATTTCTTAGCACCTCTCTAACCCCTTTTGAGCAATTTTGGGCCGTTTCTAACCTTTTTTATGCCACATTGGCCTCTTTCAAAGCCAGTTTTAGCCATTTCGAAACCACGTTTTCGCACTTCTAAGTCGGTTTAAGTAGGCTTTGGCCATTTCTAACCCCTTTTTGCGCATTTCTAACCCATTTTTAGCCATTGTTTTCCCTTTCCTTACTCATTTTTGCCTATTTCTTACCCGCTTTCAGCCGTCTTGGGCCTTAGCTAACCCATTTTTACTCCCTGCTAACCTGTCTGGAACCATTTTTGGCCATTTCTCACTCATGTGTACCCATTTCTAACCCCTATAAAACCATTTTTGGCTATTTCTCAACAATTTTTGACATTCCTATCCCATGCTTGCCCATTTCGATCCTATTTTTGCCAAGTTTCAACCCGTTTTACGCCGTGGTTTTGCCATTTCCAAACTTTTTTTGTCCATTTCTAACCTGTTTTGAGCCGTTTTGGTCGATTTCTAGCCCATTTTTGGCCATTTCTAGCCCGTTCAAAGCATTTTTTGGTCTTTTCTAACCCATTTTTTGCCCTATTGAACCCACTTTTTGGCAATTTCATCTATTTCTAGCCCGCTTTTGGCCTTTTCTAAGCCATTTTTACCCACTTCTAACCTGTCTGGAAACATTTTTGGCCATTTCTAAGTCATTTTAAGCCTCTATTTTTCCTTTCCTAACCCACTTCTGTCAATTTCTAACCCGTTTTAAGCCATTTCTTTCCTTTGCTATCCCCTTTCTTTCCTGTTTTCAACCATTTTTGTCCCTTTCTGACCTGGTTCTGCCCTTTTCTATCCCGTTTTTAGCCATTCTTGGCAATTTCTAAACACTTTTTCCCATTTCTATCCCATTTTTGCCCATTTGACACTCGTTTTAAGACATTTTTGGCCATTTCTAACCGGCTTTTGCCCTTTTCTAGCTACTTTCAAGCCTTCTTTTTTCCCATTTCTTACGCACTCTTGGAAGTTTCAGAAAAGTTTTAGGCCATTTTGGCCATTTCTATTCCATTTTTTCCCACTTCTAATTCCTTTTAAGTCATTTTTAGCTATTTCTAAAGCATTTTTGGCCCATTTCAACCCATTTTAAGCCTTTTTTGCTCTTTTCTAAACAATTTGCCTGTTTCTAACCCATTTCAAGCCATTTCTGGCTACTGTTAAGCAACCTTGGCCATTTCTCTCCCCTTTTTGCCAATCTGAAACCCTCTTTAAGCCATTTTTTGCCGTTTCCCTCATATTCTTGCCCACTTTCAACCCGTTTCAAGCCATTTGCTTCCTTTTCGAACTATTTTGTGCCCATTCCTTACCTGTATTTCGCCATATTTGGCCATTTCTAAACTATTTTTGCCCACTTCTAATCCTTTTTTTGCCCATTTCTAATCCATTTTTTGCCCATTTCTAATCCATTTTTGCCCATTTCCAAAATGTTTTATGCTCTTTTTGCCAATTCTAACCCATTTCTTAGCACCTCTCTAACCCCTTTTGAGCAATTTTGGGCCGTTTCTAACCTTTTTTATGCCACATTGGCCTCTTTCAAAGCCAGTTTTAGCCATTTCGAAACCACGTTTTCGCACTTCTAAGTCGGTTTAAGTAGGCTTTGGCCATTTCTAACCCCTTTTTGCGCATTTCTAACCCATTTTTAGCCATTGTTTTCCCTTTCCTTACTCATTTTTGCCTATTTCTTACCCGCTTTCAGCCATCTTGGGCCTTAGCTAACCCATTTTTACTCCCTGCTAACCTGTCTGGAACCATTTTTGGCCATTTCTCACTCATGTGTACCCATTTCTAACCCCTATAAAACCATTTTTGGCTATTTCTCAACAATTTTTGACATTCCTATCCCATGCTTGCCCATTTCGATCCTATATTTGCCAAGTTTCAACCCATTTTACGCCGTGGTTTTGCCTTTTCCAAACTGTTTTTGTCCATTTCTAACCTGTTTTGAGCCGTTTTGGTCTATTTCTAGCCCATTTTTGGCCATTTCTAGCCCGTTCAAAGCATTTTTTGGTGTTTTCTAACCCATTTTTTGCCCTATTGAACCCACTTTTTGGCAATTTCATCTATTTCTAGCCCGCTTTTGGCCTTTTCTAACCCATTTTTACCCACTTCTAACCTGTCTGGAAACATTTTTGGCCATTTCTAGGTCATTTTAAGCCTCTATTTTTCCTTTCCTAACCCACTTCTGTCAATTTCTAACCCGTTTTAAGCCATTTCTTTCCTTTGCTAACCCCTTTCTTTCCTGTTTTCAACCATTTTTGTCCCTTTCTGACCTGGTTCTGCCCTTTTCTATCCCGTTTTTAGCCATTCTTGGCAATTTCTAAACACTTTTTCCCATTTCTATCCCATTTTTGCCCATTTGACACTCGTTTTAAGACATTTTTGGCCATTTCTAGCCGGCTTTTGCTCTTTTCTAGCTACTTTCAAGCCTTCTTTTTTCCCATTTCTTACGCACTCTTGGAAGTTTCAGAAAAGTTTTAGGCCATTTTGGCCATTTCTATTCCATTTTTTCCCACTTCTAATTCCTTTTAAGTCATTTTTAGCTATTTCTAAAGCATTTTTGGCCCATTTCAACCCATTTTAAGCCTTTTTTGCTCTTTTCTAAACAATTTGCCTGTTTCTAACCCATTTCAAGCCATTTCTGGCTACTGTTAAGCAACCTTGGCCATTTCTCTCCCCTTTTTGCCAATCTGAAACCCTCTTTAAGCCATTTTTTGCCGTTTCCCTCATATTCTTGCCCACTTTCAAGCCGTTTCAAGCCATTTGCTTCCTTTTCGAACTATTTTGTGCCCATTCCTTACCTGTATTTCGCCATATTTGGCCATTTCTAAACTATTTTTGCCCACTTCTAATCCTTTTTTTGCCCATTTCTAATCCATTTTTTGCCCATTTCTAATCCATTTTTGCCCATTTCCAAAATGTTTTATGCTCTTTTTGCCAATTCTAACCCATTTCTTAGCACCTCTCTAACCCCTTTTGAGCAATTTTGGGCCGTTTCTAACCTTTTTTATGCCACATTGGCCTCTTTCAAAGCCAGTTTTAGCCATTTCGAAACCACGTTTTCGCACTTCTAAGTCGGTTTAAGTAGGCTTTGGCCATTTCTAACCCCTTTTTGCGCATTTCTAACCCATTTTTAGCCATTGTTTTCCCTTTCCTTACTCATTTTTGCCTATTTCTTACCCGCTTTCAGCCGTCTTGGGCCTTAGCTAACCCATTTTTACTCCCTGCTAACCTGTCTGGAACCATTTTTGGCCATTTCTCACTCATGTGTACCCATTTCTAACCCCTATAAAACCATTTTTGGCTATTTCTCAACAATTTTTGACATTCCTATCCCATGCTTGCCCATTTCGATCCTATTTTTGCCAAGTTTCAACCCGTTTTACGCCGTGGTTTTGCCATTTCCAAACTTTTTTTGTCCATTTCTAACCTGTTTTGAGCCGTTTTGGTCGATTTCTAGCCCATTTTTGGCCATTTCTAGCCCGTTCAAAGCATTTTTTGGTCTTTTCTAACCCATTTTTTGCCCTATTGAACCCACTTTTTGGCAATTTCATCTATTTCTAGCCCGCTTTTGGCCTTTTCTAAGCCATTTTTACCCACTTCTAACCTGTCTGGAAACATTTTTGGCCATTTCTAAGTCATTTTAAGCCTCTATTTTTCCTTTCCTAACCCACTTCTGTCAATTTCTAACCCGTTTTAAGCCATTTCTTTCCTTTGCTATCCCCTTTCTTTCCTGTTTTCAACCATTTTTGTCCCTTTCTGACCTGGTTCTGCCCTTTTCTATCCCGTTTTTAGCCATTCTTGGCAATTTCTAAACACTTTTTCCCATTTCTATCCCATTTTTGCCCATTTGACACTCGTTTTAAGACATTTTTGGCCATTTCTAACCGGCTTTTGCCCTTTTCTAGCTACTTTCAAGCCTTCTTTTTTCCCATTTCTTACGCACTCTTGGAAGTTTCAGAAAAGTTTTAGGCCATTTTGGCCATTTCTATTCCATTTTTTCCCACTTCTAATTCCTTTTAAGTCATTTTTAGCTATTTCTAAAGCATTTTTGGCCCATTTCAACCCATTTTAAGCCTTTTTTGCTCTTTTCTAAACAATTTGCCTGTTTCTAACCCATTTCAAGCCATTTCTGGCTACTGTTAAGCAACCTTGGCCATTTCTCTCCCCTTTTTGCCAATCTGAAACCCTCTTTAAGCCATTTTTTGCCGTTTCCCTCATATTCTTGCCCACTTTCAACCCGTTTCAAGCCATTTGCTTCCTTTTCGAACTATTTTGTGCCCATTCCTTACCTGTATTTCGCCATATTTGGCCATTTCTAAACTATTTTTGCCCACTTCTAATCCTTTTTTTGCCCATTTCTAATCCATTTTTTGCCCATTTCTAATCCATTTTTGCCCATTTCCAAAATGTTTTATGCTCTTTTTGCCAATTCTAACCCATTTCTTAGCACCTCTCTAACCCCTTTTGAGCAATTTTGGGCCGTTTCTAACCTTTTTTATGCCACATTGGCCTCTTTCAAAGCCAGTTTTAGCCATTTCGAAACCACGTTTTCGCACTTCTAAGTCGGTTTAAGTAGGCTTTGGCCATTTCTAACCCCTTTTTGCGCATTTCTAACCCATTTTTAGCCATTGTTTTCCCTTTCCTTACTCATTTTTGCCTATTTCTTACCCGCTTTCAGCCATCTTGGGCCTTAGCTAACCCATTTTTACTCCCTGCTAACCTGTCTGGAACCATTTTTGGCCATTTCTCACTCATGTGTACCCATTTCTAACCCCTATAAAACCATTTTTGGCTATTTCTCAACAATTTTTGACATTCCTATCCCATGCTTGCCCATTTCGATCCTATATTTGCCAAGTTTCAACCCATTTTACGCCGTGGTTTTGCCTTTTCCAAACTGTTTTTGTCCATTTCTAACCTGTTTTGAGCCGTTTTGGTCTATTTCTAGCCCATTTTTGGCCATTTCTAGCCCGTTCAAAGCATTTTTTGGTGTTTTCTAACCCATTTTTTGCCCTATTGAACCCACTTTTTGGCAATTTCATCTATTTCTAGCCCGCTTTTGGCCTTTTCTAACCCATTTTTACCCACTTCTAACCTGTCTGGAAACATTTTTGGCCATTTCTAGGTCATTTTAAGCCTCTATTTTTCCTTTCCTAACCCACTTCTGTCAATTTCTAACCCGTTTTAAGCCATTTCTTTCCTTTGCTAACCCCTTTCTTTCCTGTTTTCAACCATTTTTGTCCCTTTCTGACCTGGTTCTGCCCTTTTCTATCCCGTTTTTAGCCATTCTTGGCAATTTCTAAACACTTTTTCCCATTTCTATCCCATTTTTGCCCATTTGACACTCGTTTTAAGACATTTTTGGCCATTTCTAGCCGGCTTTTGCTCTTTTCTAGCTACTTTCAAGCCTTCTTTTTTCCCATTTCTTACGCACTCTTGGAAGTTTCAGAAAAGTTTTAGGCCATTTTGGCCATTTCTATTCCATTTTTTCCCACTTCTAATTCCTTTTAAGTCATTTTTAGCTATTTCTAAAGCATTTTTGGCCCATTTCAACCCATTTTAAGCCTTTTTTGCTCTTTTCTAAACAATTTGCCTGTTTCTAACCCATTTCAAGCCATTTCTGGCTACTGTTAAGCAACCTTGGCCATTTCTCTCCCCTTTTTGCCAATCTGAAACCCTCTTTAAGCCATTTTTTGCCGTTTCCCTCATATTCTTGCCCACTTTCAAGCCGTTTCAAGCCATTTGCTTCCTTTTCGAACTATTTTGTGCCCATTCCTTACCTGTATTTCGCCATATTTGGCCATTTCTAAACTATTTTTGCCCACTTCTAATCCTTTTTTTGCCCATTTCTAATCCATTTTTTGCCCATTTCTAATCCATTTTTGCCCATTTCCAAAATGTTTTATGCTCTTTTTGCCAATTCTAACCCATTTCTTAGCACCTCTCTAACCCCTTTTGAGCAATTTTGGGCCGTTTCTAACCTTTTTTATGCCACATTGGCCTCTTTCAAAGCCAGTTTTAGCCATTTCGAAACCACGTTTTCGCACTTCTAAGTCGGTTTAAGTAGGCTTTGGCCATTTCTAACCCCTTTTTGCGCATTTCTAACCCATTTTTAGCCATTGTTTTCCCTTTCCTTACTCATTTTTGCCTATTTCTTACCCGCTTTCAGCCGTCTTGGGCCTTAGCTAACCCATTTTTACTCCCTGCTAACCTGTCTGGAACCATTTTTGGCCATTTCTCACTCATGTGTACCCATTTCTAACCCCTATAAAACCATTTTTGGCTATTTCTCAACAATTTTTGACATTCCTATCCCATGCTTGCCCATTTCGATCCTATTTTTGCCAAGTTTCAACCCGTTTTACGCCGTGGTTTTGCCATTTCCAAACTTTTTTTGTCCATTTCTAACCTGTTTTGAGCCGTTTTGGTCGATTTCTAGCCCATTTTTGGCCATTTCTAGCCCGTTCAAAGCATTTTTTGGTCTTTTCTAACCCATTTTTTGCCCTATTGAACCCACTTTTTGGCAATTTCATCTATTTCTAGCCCGCTTTTGGCCTTTTCTAAGCCATTTTTACCCACTTCTAACCTGTCTGGAAACATTTTTGGCCATTTCTAAGTCATTTTAAGCCTCTATTTTTCCTTTCCTAACCCACTTCTGTCAATTTCTAACCCGTTTTAAGCCATTTCTTTCCTTTGCTATCCCCTTTCTTTCCTGTTTTCAACCATTTTTGTCCCTTTCTGACCTGGTTCTGCCCTTTTCTATCCCGTTTTTAGCCATTCTTGGCAATTTCTAAACACTTTTTCCCATTTCTATCCCATTTTTGCCCATTTGACACTCGTTTTAAGCCATTTTTGGCCATTTCTAACCGGCTTTTGCCCTTTTCTAGCTACTTTCAAGCCTTCTTTTTTCCCATTTCTTACGCACTCTTGGAAGTTTCAGAAAAGTTTTAGGCCATTTTGGCCATTTCTATTCCATTTTTTCCCACTTCTAATTCCTTTTAAGTCATTTTTAGCTATTTCTAAAGCATTTTTGGCCCATTTCAACCCATTTTAAGCCTTTTTTGCTCTTTTCTAAACAATTTGCCTGTTTCTAACCCATTTCAAGCCATTTCTGGCTACTGTTAAGCAACCTTGGCCATTTCTCTCCCCTTTTTGCCAATCTGAAACCCTCTTTAATCCATTTTTTGCCGTTTCCCTCATATTCTTGCCCACTTTCAACCCGTTTCAAGCCATTTGCTTCCTTTTCGAACTATTTTGTGCCCATTCCTTACCTGTATTTCGCCATATTTGGCCATTTCTAAACTATTTTTGCCCACTTCTAATCCTTTTTTTGCCCATTTCTAATCCATTTTTTGCCCATTTCTAATCCATTTTTGCCCATTTCCAAAATATTTTATGCCCTTTTTGCCAATTCTAACCCATTTCTTAGCACCTTTCTAACTCATTTTGAGCAATTTTGGGCCGTTTCTAACCTTTTTTATGCCACATTGGCCTCTTTCAAAGCCAGTTTTAGCCATTTCGAAACCACGTTTTCGCACTTCTAAGTCGGTTTAAGTAGGCTTTGGCCATTTCTAACCCCTTTTTGCGCATTTCTAACCCATTTTTAGCCATTATTTTCCCTTTCCTTACTCATTTTTGCCTATTTCTTACCCGCTTTCAGCCATCTTGGGCCTTAGATAACCCATTTTTACTCCCTGCTAACCTGTCTGGAACCATTTTTGGCCATTTCTCACTCATGTGTACCCATTTCTAACCCCTATAAAACCATTTTTGGCTATTTCTCAACAATTTTTGACATTCCTATCCCATGCTTGCCCTTTTCGATCCTATTTTTGCCAAGTTTCAACCCGTTTTACGCCGTGGTTTTGCCATTTCCAAACTGTTTTTGTCCATTTCTAACCTGTTTTGAGCCGTTTTGGTCAATTTCTAGCCCATTTTTGGCCATTTCTAGCCCGTTCAAAGCATTTTTTGGTGTTTTCTAACCCATTTTTTGCCCTATTGAACCCATTTTTTGGCAATTTCATCTATTTCTAGCCCGCTTTTGGCCTTTTCTAACCCCTTTTCACCCACTTCTAACCTGTCTGGAAACATTTTTTGCCATTTCTAAGTCATTTTAAGCCTCTATTTTTCCTTTCCTAACCCACTTCTGTCAATTTCTAACCCGTTTTAAGCCATTTCTTTCCTTTGCTAACCACTTTCTTTCCTGTTTTCAACCATTTTTGTCCCTTTCTGACCTGGTTCTGCCCTTTTCTATCCCGTTTTTAGCCATTCTTGGCAATTTCTAAACACTTTTTCCCATTTCTATCCCATTTTTGCCCATTTGACACTCGTTTTAAGACATTTTTGGCCATTTCTAACCGGCTTTTGCCCTTTTCTAGCTACTTTCAAGCCTTCTTTTTTCCCATTTCTTACGCACTCTTGGAAGTTTCAGAAAAGTTTTAGGCCATTTTGGCCATTTCTATTCCATTTTTTCCCACTTCTAATTCCTTTTAAGTCATTTTTAGCTATTTCTAAAGCATTTTTGGCCCATTTCAACCCATTTTAAGCCTTTTTTGCTCTTTTCTAAACAATTTGCCCACTTCTAACCCATTTCAAGCCATTTCTGGCTACTGTTAAGCAACCTTGGCCATTTCTCTCCCCTTTTTGCCAATCTGAAACCCTCTTTAAGCCATTTTTTGCCGTTTCCCTCATATTCTTGCCCACTTTCAAGCCGTTTCAAGCCATTTGCTTCCTTTTCGAACTATTTTGTGCCCATTCCTTACCTGTATTTCGCCATATTTGGCCATTTCTAAACTATTTTTGCCCACTTCTAATCCTTTTTTTGCCCATTTCTAATCCATTTTTTGCCCATTTCTAATCCATTTTTGCCCATTTCCAAAATGTTTTATGCTCTTTTTGCCAATTCCAACCCATTTCTTAGCACCTCTCTAACCCCTTTTGAGCAATTTTGGGCCGTTTCTAACCTTTTTTATGCCACATTGGCCTCTTTCAAAGGCAGTTTTAGCCATTTCGAAACCACGTTTTCGCACTTCTAAGTCGGTTTAAGTAGGCTTTGGCCATTTCTAACCCCTTTTTGCGCATTTCTAACCCATTTTTAGCCATTGTTTTCCCTTTCCTTACTCATTTTTGCCTATTTCTTACCCGCTTTCAGCCATCTTGGGCCTTAGCTAACCCATTTTTACTCCCTGCTAACCTGTCTGGAACCATTTTTGGCCATTTCTCACTCATGTGTACCCATTTCTAACCCCTATAAAACCATTTTTGGCTATTTCTCAACAATTTTTGACATTCCTATCCCATGCTTGCCCATTTCGATCCTATATTTGCCAAGTTTCAACCCATTTTACGACGTGGTTTTGCCTTTTCCAAACTGTTTTTGTCCATTTCTAACCTCTTTTGAGCCGTTTTGGTCTATTTCTAGCCCATTTTTGGCCATTTCTAGCCCGTTCAAAGCATTTTTTGGTGTTTTCTAACCCATTTTTTGCCCTATTGAACCCACTTTTTGGCAATTTCATCTATTTCTAGCCCGCTTTTGGCCTTTTCTAACCCATTTTTACCCACTTCTAACCTGTCTGGAAACATTTTTGGCCATTTCTAGGTCATTTTAAGCCTCTATTTTTCCTTTCCTAACCCACTTCTGTCAATTTCTAACCCGTTTTAAGCCATTTCTTTCCTTTGCTAACCCCTTTCTTTCCTGTTTTCAACCATTTTTGTCCCTTTCTGACCTGGTTCTGCCCTTTTCTATCCCGTTTTTAGCCATTCTTGGCAATTTCTAAACACTTTTTCCCATTTCTATCCCATTTTTGCCCATTTGACACTCGTTTTAAGCCATTTTTGGCCATTTCTAACCGGCTTTTGCCCTTTTCTAGCTACTTTCAAGCCTTCTTTTTTCCCATTTCTTACGCACTCTTGGAAGTTTCAGAAAAGTTTTAGGCCATTTTGGCCATTTCTATTCCATTTTTTCCCACTTCTAATTCCTTTTAAGTCATTTTTAGCTATTTCTAAAGCATTTTTGGCCCATTTCAACCCATTTTAAGCCTTTTTTGCTCTTTTCTAAACAATTTGCCTGTTTCTAACCCATTTCAAGCCATTTCTGGCTACTGTTAAGCAACCTTGGCCATTTCTCTCCCCTTTTTGCCAATCTGAAACCCTCTTTAATCCATTTTTTGCCGTTTCCCTCATATTCTTGCCCACTTTCAACCCGTTTCAAGCCATTTGCTTCCTTTTCGAACTATTTTGTGCCCATTCCTTACCTGTATTTCGCCATATTTGGCCATTTCTAAACTATTTTTGCCCACTTCTAATCCTTTTTTTGCCCATTTCTAATCCATTTTTTGCCCATTTCTAATCCATTTTTGCCCATTTCCAAAATATTTTATGCCCTTTTTGCCAATTCTAACCCATTTCTTAGCACCTTTCTAACTCATTTTGAGCAATTTTGGGCCGTTTCTAACCTTTTTTATGCCACATTGGCCTCTTTCAAAGCCAGTTTTAGCCATTTCGAAACCACGTTTTCGCACTTCTAAGTCGGTTTAAGTAGGCTTTGGCCATTTCTAACCCCTTTTTGCGCATTTCTAACCCATTTTTAGCCATTATTTTCCCTTTCCTTACTCATTTTTGCCTATTTCTTACCCGCTTTCAGCCATCTTGGGCCTTAGATAACCCATTTTTACTCCCTGCTAACCTGTCTGGAACCATTTTTGGCCATTTCTCACTCATGTGTACCCATTTCTAACCCCTATAAAACCATTTTTGGCTATTTCTCAACAATTTTTGACATTCCTATCCCATGCTTGCCCTTTTCGATCCTATTTTTGCCAAGTTTCAACCCGTTTTACGCCGTGGTTTTGCCATTTCCAAACTGTTTTTGTCCATTTCTAACCTGTTTTGAGCCGTTTTGGTCAATTTCTAGCCCATTTTTGGCCATTTCTAGCCCGTTCAAAGCATTTTTTGGTGTTTTCTAACCCATTTTTTGCCCTATTGAACCCATTTTTTGGCAATTTCATCTATTTCTAGCCCGCTTTTGGCCTTTTCTAACCCCTTTTCACCCACTTCTAACCTGTCTGGAAACATTTTTTGCCATTTCTAAGTCATTTTAAGCCTCTATTTTTCCTTTCCTAACCCACTTCTGTCAATTTCTAACCCGTTTTAAGCCATTTCTTTCCTTTGCTAACCACTTTCTTTCCTGTTTTCAACCATTTTTGTCCCTTTCTGACCTGGTTCTGCCCTTTTCTATCCCGTTTTTAGCCATTCTTGGCAATTTCTAAACACTTTTTCCCATTTCTATCCCATTTTTGCCCATTTGACACTCGTTTTAAGACATTTTTGGCCATTTCTAACCGGCTTTTGCCCTTTTCTAGCTACTTTCAAGCCTTCTTTTTTCCCATTTCTTACGCACTCTTGGAAGTTTCAGAAAAGTTTTAGGCCATTTTGGCCATTTCTATTCCATTTTTTCCCACTTCTAATTCCTTTTAAGTCATTTTTAGCTATTTCTAAAGCATTTTTGGCCCATTTCAACCCATTTTAAGCCTTTTTTGCTCTTTTCTAAACAATTTGCCTGTTTCTAACCCATTTCAAGCCATTTCTGGCTACTGTTAAGCAACCTTGGCCATTTCTCTCCCCTTTTTGCCAATCTGAAACCCTCTTTAAGCCATTTTTTGCCGTTTCCCTCATATTCTTGCCCACTTTCAAGCCGTTTCAAGCCATTTGCTTCCTTTTCGAACTATTTTGTGCCCATTCCTTACCTGTATTTCGCCATATTTGGCCATTTCTAAACTATTTTTGCCCACTTCTAATCCTTTTTTTGCCCATTTCTAATCCATTTTTTTGCCCATTTCTAATCCATTTTTGCCCATTTCCAAAATGTTTTATGCTCTTTTTGCCAATTCCAACCCATTTCTTAGCACCTCTCTAACCCCTTTTGAGCAATTTTGGGCCGTTTCTAACCTTTTTTATGCCACATTGGCCTCTTTCAAAGGCAGTTTTAGCCATTTCGAAACCACGTTTTCGCACTTCTAAGTCGGTTTAAGTAGGCTTTGGCCATTTCTAACCCCTTTTTGCGCATTTCTAACCCATTTTTAGCCATTGTTTTCCCTTTCCTTACTCATTTTTGCCTATTTCTTACCCGCTTTCAGCCATCTTGGGCCTTAGCTAACCCATTTTTACTCCCTGCTAACCTGTCTGGAACCATTTTTGGCCATTTCTCACTCATGTGTACCCATTTCTAACCCCTATAAAACCATTTTTGGCTATTTCTCAACAATTTTTGACATTCCTATCCCATGCTTGCCCATTTCGATCCTATATTTGCCAAGTTTCAACCCATTTTACGACGTGGTTTTGCCTTTTCCAAACTGTTTTTGTCCATTTCTAACCTCTTTTGAGCCGTTTTGGTCTATTTCTAGCCCATTTTTGGCCATTTCTAGCCCGTTCAAAGCATTTTTTGGTGTTTTCTAACCCATTTTTTGCCCTATTGAACCCACTTTTTGGCAATTTCATCTATTTCTAGCCCGCTTTTGGCCTTTTCTAACCCATTTTTACCCACTTCTAACCTGTCTGGAAACATTTTTGGCCATTTCTAGGTCATTTTAAGCCTCTATTTTTCCTTTCCTAACCCACTTCTGTCAATTTCTAACCCGTTTTAAGCCATTTCTTTCCTTTGCTAACCCCTTTCTTTCCTGTTTTCAACCATTTTTGTCCCTTTCTGACCTGGTTCTGCCCTTTTCTATCCCGTTTTTAGCCATTCTTGGCAATTTCTAAACACTTTTTCCCATTTCTATCCCATTTTTGCCCATTTGACACTCGTTTTAAGACATTTTTGGCCATTTCTAACCGGCTTTTGCCCTTTTCTAGCTACTTTCAAGCCTTCTTTTTTCCCATTTCTTACGCACTCTTGGAAGTTTCAGAAAAGTTTTAGGCCATTTTGGCCATTTCTATTCCATTTTTTCCCACTTCTAATTCCTTTTAAGTCATTTTTAGCTATTTCTAAAGCATTTTTGGCCCATTTCAACCCATTTTAAGCCTTTTTTGCTCTTTTCTAAACAATTTGCCTGTTTCTAACCCATTTCAAGCCATTTCTGGCTACTGTTAAGCAACCTTGGCCATTTCTCTCCCCTTTTTGCCAATCTGAAACCCTCTTTAATCCATTTTTTGCCGTTTCCCTCATATTCTTGCCCACTTTCAACCCGTTTCAAGCCATTTGCTTCCTTTTCGAACTATTTTGTGCCCATTCCTTACCTGTATTTCGCCATATTTGGCCATTTCTAAACTATTTTTGCCCACTTCTAATCCTTTTTTTGCCCATTTCTAATCCATTTTTTGCCCATTTCTAATCCATTTTTGCCCATTTCCAAAATATTTTATGCCCTTTTTGCCAATTCTAACCCATTTCTTAGCACCTCTCTAACCCCTTTTGAGCAATTTTGGGCCGTTTCTAACCTTTTTTATGCCACATTGGCCTCTTTCAAAGCCAGTTTTAGCCATTTCGAAACCACGTTTTCGCACTTCTAAGTCGGTTTAAGTAGGCTTTGGCCATTTCTAACCCCTTTTTGCGCATTTCTAACCCATTTTTAGCCATTATTTTCCCTTTCCTTACTCATTTTTGCCTATTTCTTACCCGCTTTCAGCCATCTTGGGCCTTAGCTAACCCATTTTTACTCCCTGCTAACCTGTCTGGAACCATTTTTGGCCATTTCTCACTCATGTGTACCCATTTCTAACCCCTATAAAACCATTTTTGGCTATTTCTCAACAATTTTTGACATTCCTATCCCATGCTTGCCCTTTTCGATCCTATTTTTGCCAAGTTTCAACCCGTTTTACGCCGTGGTTTTGCCATTTCCAAACTGTTTTTGTCCATTTCTAACCTGTTTTGAGCCGTTTTGGTCAATTTCTAGCCCATTTTTGGCCATTTCTAGCCCGTTCAAAGCATTTTTTGGTGTTTTCTAACCCATTTTTTGCCCTATTGAACCCATTTTTTGGCAATTTCATCTATTTCTAGCCCGCTTTTGGCCTTTTCTAACCCATTTTTACCCACTTCTAACCTGTCTGGAAACATTTTTGGCCATTTCTAGGTCATTTTAAGCCTCTATTTTTCCTTTCCTAACCCACTTCTGTCAATTTCTAACCCGTTTTAAGCCATTTCTTTCCTTTGCTAACCCCTTTCTTTCCTGTTTTCAACCATTTTTGTCCCTTTCTGACCTGGTTCTGCCCTTTTCTATCCCGTTTTTAGCCATTCTTGGCAATTTCTAAACACTTTTTCCCATTTCTATCCCATTTTTGCCCATTTGACACTCGTTTTAAGACATTTTTGGCCATTTCTAGCCGGCTTTTGCTCTTTTCTAGCTACTTTCAAGCCTTCTTTTTTCCCATTTCTTACGCACTCTTGGAAGTTTCAGAAAAGTTTTAGGCCATTTTGGCCATTTCTATTCCATTTTTTCCCACTTCTAATTCCTTTTAAGTCATTTTTAGCTATTTCTAAAGCATTTTTGGCCCATTTCAACCCATTTTAAGCCTTTTTTGCTCTTTTCTAAACAATTTGCCTGTTTCTAACCCATTTCAAGCCATTTCTGGCTACTGTTAAGCAACCTTGGCCATTTCTCTCCCCTTTTTGCCTATCTGAAACCCTCCTTAAGCCATATTTTGCCGTTTTCCTCATATTCTTGCCCACTTTCAACCTGTTTCAAGCCATTTGCTTCCTTTTCGAACTATTTTGTGCCCATTCCTTACCTGTATTTCGCCATATTTGGCCATTTCTAAACTATTTTTGCCCACTTCTAATCCTTTTTTTGCCCATTTCTAATCCATTTTTTGCCCATTTCTAATCCATTTTTGCCCATTTCCAAAATGTTTTATGCTCTTTTTGCCAATTCTAACCCATTTCTTAGCACCTCTCTAACCCCTTTTGAGCAATTTTGGGCCGTTTCTAACCTTTTTTATGCCACATTGGCCTCTTTCAAAACCAGTTTTAGCCATTTCGAAACCACGTTTTCGCACTTCTAAGTCGGTTTAAGCAGGCTTTGGCCATTTCTAACCCCTTTTTGCGCATTTCTAACCCATTTTTAGCCATTATTTTCCCTTTCCTTACTCATTTTTGCCTATTTCTTACCCGCTTTCAGCCATCTTGGGCCTTAGATAACCCATTTTTACTCCCTGCTAACCTGTCTGGAACCATTTTTGGCCATTTCTCACTCATGTGTACCCATTTCTAACCCCTATAAAACCATTTTTGGCTATTTCTCAACAATTTTTGACATTCCTATCCCATGCTTGCCCTTTTCGATCCTATTTTTGCCAAGTTTCAACCCGTTTTACGCCGCGGTTTTGCCTTTTCCCAACTGTTTTTGTCCATTTCTAACCTGTTTTGAGCCGTTTTGGTCGATTTCTAGCCCATTTTTGGCCATTTCTAGCCCGTTCAAAGCATTTTTTGGTCTTTTCTAACCCATTTTTTGCCCTATTGAACCCACTTTTTGGCAATTTCATCTATTTCTAGCCCGCTTTTGGCCTTTTCTAACCCATTTTTACCCACTTCTAACCTGTCTGGAAACATTTTTGGCCATTTCTAGGTCATTTTAAGCCTCTATTTTTCCTTTCCTAACCCACTTCTGTCAATTTCTAACCCGTTTTAAGCCATTTCTTTCCTTTGCTAGCCACTTTCTTTCCTGTTTTCAACCATTTTTGTCCCTTTCTGACCTGGTTCTGCCCTTTTCTATCCCGTTTTTAGCCATTCTTGGCAATTTCTAAACACTTTTTCCCATTTCTATCCCATTTTTGCCCATTTGACACTCGTTTTAAGACATTTTTGGCCATTTCTAACCGGCTTTTGCCCTTTTCTAGCTACTTTCAAGCCTTCTTTTTTCCCATTTCTTACGCACTCTTGGAAGTTTCAGAAAAGTTGTAGGCCATTTTGTCCATTTCTATTCCATTTTTTCCCACTTCTAATGCCTTTTAAGTCATTTTTAGCTATTTCTAAAGCATTTTTGGCCCATTTCAACCCATTTTAAGCCTTTTTTGCTCTTTTCTAAACAATTTGCCTGTTTCTAACCCATTTCAAGCCATTTCTGGCTACTGTTAAGCAACCTTGGCCATTTCTCTCCCCTTTTTGCCAATCTGAAACCCTCTTTAATCCATTTTTTGCCGTTTCCCTCATATTCTTGCCCACTTTCAAGCCGTTTCAAGCCATTTGCTTCCTTTTCGAACTATTTTGTGCCCATTCCTTACCTGTATTTCGCCATATTTGGTCATTTCTAAACTATTTTTGCCCACTTCTAATCCTTTTTTTGCCCATTTCTAATCCATTTTTTGCCCATTTCTAATCCATTTTTGCCCATTTCCAAAATGTTTTATGCTCTTTTTGCCAATTCTAACCCATTTCTTAGCACCTCTCTAACCCCTTTTGAGCAATTTTGGGCCGTTTCTAACCTTTTTTATGCCACATTGGCCTCTTTCAAAGCCAGTTTTAGCCATTTCGAAACCACGTTTTCGCACTTCTAAGTCGGTTTAAGTAGGCTTTGGCCATTTCTAACCCCTTTTTGCGCATTTCTAACCCATTTTTAGCCATTGTTTTCCCTTTCCTTACTCATTTTTGCCTATTTCTTACCCGCTTTCAGCCATCTTGGGCCTTAGCTAACCCATTTTTACTCCCTGCTAACCTGTCTGGAACCATTTTTGGCCATTTCTCACTCATGTGTACCCATTTCTAACCCCTATAAAACCATTTTTGGCTATTTCTCAACAATTTTTGACATTCCTATCCCATGCTTGCCCTTTTCGATCCTATTTTTGCCAAGTTTCAACCCGTTTTACGCCGCGGTTTTGCCTTTTCCCAACTGTTTTTGTCCATTTCTAACCTGTTTTGAGCCGTTTTGGTCGATTTCTAGCCCATTTTTGGCCATTTCTAGCCCGTTCAAAGCATTTTTTGGTGTTTTCTAACCCATTTTTTGCCCTATTGAACCCACTTTTTGCCAATTTCATCTATTTCTAGCCCGCTTTTGGCCTTTTCTAACCCATTTTTACCCACTTCTAACCTGTCTGGAAACATTTTTGGCCATTTCTAGGTCATTTTAAGCCTCTATTTTTCCTTTCCTAACCCACTTCTGTCAATTTCTAACCCGTTTTAAGCCATTTCTTTCCTTTGCTAGCCACTTTCTTTCCTGTTTTCAACCATTTTTGTCCCTTTCTGACCTGGTTCTGCCCTTTTCTATCCCGTTTTTAGCCATTCTTGGCAATTTCTAAACACTTTTTCCCATTTCTATCCCATTTTTGCCCATTTGACACTCGTTTTAAGACATTTTTGGCCATTTCTAACCGGCTTTTGCCCTTTTCTAGCTACTTTCAAGCCTTCTTTTTTCCCATTTCTTACGCACTCTTGGAAGTTTCAGAAAAGTTGTAGGCCATTTTGTCCATTTCTATTCCATTTTTTCCCACTTCTAATGCCTTTTAAGTCATTTTTAGCTATTTCTAAAGCATTTTTGGCCCATTTCAACCCATTTTAAGCCTTTTTTGCTCTTTTCTAAACAATTTGCCTGTTTCTAACCCATTTCAAGCCATTTCTGGCTACTGTTAAGCAACCTTGGCCATTTCTCTCCCCTTTTTGCCAATCTGAAACCCTCTTTAATCCATTTTTTGCCGTTTCCCTCATATTCTTGCCCACTTTCAAGCCGTTTCAAGCCATTTGCTTCCTTTTCGAACTATTTTGTGCCCATTCCTTACCTGTATTTCGCCATATTTGGCCATTTCTAAACTATTTTTGCCCACTTCTAATCCTTTTTTTGCCCATTTCTAATCCATTTTTTGCCCATTTCTAATCCATTTTTGCCCATTTCCAAAATGTTTTATGCTCTTTTTGCCAATTCTAACCCATTTCTTAGCACCTCTCTAACCCCTTTTGAGCAATTTTGGGCCGTTTCTAACCTTTTTTATGCCACATTGGCCTCTTTCAAAGCCAGTTTTAGCCATTTCGAAACCACGTTTTCGCACTTCTAAGTCGGTTTAAGTAGGCTTTGGCCATTTCTAACCCCTTTTTGCGCATTTCTAACCCATTTTTAGCCATTGTTTTCCCTTTCCTTACTCATTTTTGCCTATTTCTTACCCGCTTTCAGCCATCTTGGGCCTTAGCTAACCCATTTTTACTCCCTGCTAACCTGTCTGGAACCATTTTTGGCCATTTCTCACTCATGTGTACCCATTTCTAACCCCTATAAAACCATTTTTGGCTATTTCTCAACAATTTTTGACATTCCTATCCCATGCTTGCCCTTTTCGATCCTATTTTTGCCAAGTTTCAACCCGTTTTACGCCGCGGTTTTGCCTTTTCCCAACTGTTTTTGTCCATTTCTAACCTGTTTTGAGCCGTTTTGGTCGATTTCTAGCCCATTTTTGGCCATTTCTAGCCCGTTCAAAGCATTTTTTGGTCTTTTCTAACCCATTTTTTGCCCTATTGAACCCACTTTTTGGCAATTTCATCTATTTCTAGCCCGCTTTTGGCCTTTTCTAACCCATTTTTACCCACTTCTAACCTGTCTGGAAACATTTTTGGCCATTTCTAGGTCATTTTAAGCCTCTATTTTTCCTTTCCTAACCCACTTCTGTCAATTTCTAACCCGTTTTAAGCCATTTCTTTCCTTTGCTATCCACTTTCTTTCCTGTTTTCAACCATTTTTGTCCCTTTCTGACCTGGTTCTGCCCTTTTCTATCCCGTTTTTAGCCATTCTTGGCAATTTCTAAACACTTTTTCCCATTTCTATCCCATTTTTGCCCATTTGACACTCGTTTTAAGACATTTTTGGCCATTTCTAACCGGCTTTTGCCCTTTTCTAGCTACTTTCAAGCCTTCTTTTTTCCCATTTCTTACGCACTCTTGGAAGTTTCAGAAAAGTTTTAGGCCATTTTGTCCATTTCTATTCCATTTTTTCCCACTTCTAATGCCTTTTAAGTCATTTTTAGCTATTTCTAAAGCATTTTTGGCCCATTTCAACCCATTTTAAGCCTTTTTTGCTCTTTTTTAAACAATTTGCCTGTTTCTAACCCATTTCAAGCCATTTCTGGCTACTGTTAAGCAACCTTGGCCATTTCTCTCCCCTTTTTGCCAATCTGAAACCCTCTTTAAGCCATTTTTTGCCGTTTCCCTCATATTCTTGCCCACTTTCAAGCCGTTTCAAGCCATTTGCTTCCTTTTCGAACTATTTTGTGCCCATTCCTTACCTGTATTTCGCCATATTTGGCCATTTCTAAACTATTTTTGCCCACTTCTAATCCTTTTTTTGCCCATTTCTAATCCATTTTTTGCCCATTTCTAATCCATTTTTGCCCATTTCCAAAATGTTTTATGCTCTTTTTGCCAATTCTAACCCATTTCTTAGCACCTCTCTAACCCCTTTTGAGCAATTTTGGGCCGTTTCTAACCTTTTTTATGCCACATTGGCCTCTTTCAAAGCCAGTTTTAGCCATTTCGAAACCACGTTTTCGCACTTCTAAGTCGGTTTAAGTAGGCTTTGGCCATTTCTAACCCCTTTTTGCGCATTTCTAACCCATTTTTAGCCATTGTTTTCCCTTTCCTTACTCATTTTTGCCTATTTCTTACCCGCTTTCAGCCGTCTTGGGCCTTAGCTAACCCATTTTTACTCCCTGCTAACCTGTCTGGAACCATTTTTGGCCATTTCTCACTCATGTGTACCCATTTCTAACCCCTATAAAACCATTTTTGGCTATTTCTCAACAATTTTTGACATTCCTATCCCATGCTTGCCCTTTTCGATCCTATTTTTGCCAGTTTCAACCCGTTTTACGCCGTGGTTTTGCCATTTCCAAACTTTTTTTGTCCATTTCTAACCTGTTTTGAGCCGTTTTGGTCGATTTCTAGCCCATTTTTGGCCATTTCTAGCCCGTTCAAAGCATTTTTTGGTCTTTTCTAACCCATTTTTTGCCCTATTGAACCCACTTTTTGGCAATTTCATCTATTTCTAGCCCGCTTTTGGCCTTTTCTAAGCCATTTTTACCCACTTCTAACCTGTCTGGAAACATTTTTGGCCATTTCTAAGTCATTTTAAGCCTCTATTTTTCCTTTCCTAACCCACTTCTGTCAATTTCTAACCCGTTTTAAGCCATTTCTTTCCTTTGCTATCCCCTTTCTTTCCTGTTTTCAACCATTTTTGTCCCTTTCTGACCTGGTTCTGCCCTTTTCTATCCCGTTTTTAGCCATTCTTGGCAATTTCTAAACACTTTTTCCCATTTCTATCCCATTTTTGCCCATTTGACACTCGTTTTAAGACATTTTTGGCCATTTCTAACCGGCTTTTGCCCTTTTCTAGCTACTTTCAAGCCTTCTTTTTTCCCATTTCTTACGCACTCTTGGAAGTTTCAGAAAAGTTTTAGGCCATTTTGGCCATTTCTATTCCATTTTTTCCCACTTCTAATTCCTTTTAAGTCATTTTTAGCTATTTCTAAAGCATTTTTGGCCCATTTCAACCCATTTTAAGCCTTTTTTGCTCTTTTCTAAACAATTTGCCTGTTTCTAACCCATTTCAAGCCATTTCTGGCTACTGTTAAGCAACCTTGGCCATTTCTCTCCCCTTTTTGCCAATCTGAAACCCTCTTTAATCCATTTTTTGCCGTTTCCCTCATATTCTTGCCCACTTTCAACCCGTTTCAAGCCATTTGCTTCCTTTTCGAACTATTTTGTGCCCATTCCTTACCTGTATTTCGCCATATTTGGCCATTTCTAAACTATTTTTGCCCACTTCTAATCCTTTTTTTGCCCATTTCTAATCCATTTTTTGCCCATTTCTAATCCATTTTTGCCCATTTCCAAAATGTTTTATGCTCTTTTTGCCAATTCTAACCCATTTCTTAGCACCTCTCTAACCCCTTTTGAGCAATTTTGGGCCGTTTCTAACCTTTTTTATGCCACATTGGCCTCTTTCAAAGCCAGTTTTAGCCATTTCGAAACCACGTTTTCGCACTTCTAAGTCGGTTTAAGTAGGCTTTGGCCATTTCTAACCCCTTTTTGCGCATTTCTAACCCATTTTTAGCCATTGTTTTCCCTTTCCTTACTCATTTTTGCCTATTTCTTACCCGCTTTCAGCCATCTTGGGCCTTAGCTAACCCATTTTTACTCCCTGCTAACCTGTCTGGAACCATTTTTGGCCATTTCTCACTCATGTGTACCCATTTCTAACCCCTATAAAACCATTTTTGGCTATTTCTCAACAATTTTTGACATTCCTATCCCATGCTTGCCCATTTCGATCCTATATTTGCCAAGTTTCAACCCATTTTACGCCGTGGTTTTGCCTTTTCCAAACTGTTTTTGTCCATTTCTAACCTGTTTTGAGCCGTTTTGGTCGATTTCTAGCCCATTTTTGGCCATTTCTAGCCCGTTCAAAGCATTTTTTGGTGTTTTCTAACCCATTTTTTGCCCTATTGAACCCACTTTTTGGCAATTTCATCTATTTCTAGCCCGCTTTTGGCCTTTTCTAACCCATTTTTACCCACTTCTAACCTGTCTGGAAACATTTTTGGCCATTTCTAGGTCATTTTAAGCCTCTATTTTTCCTTTCCTAACCCACTTCTGTCAATTTCTAACCCGTTTTAAGCCATTTCTTTCCTTTGCTAGCCACTTTCTTTCCTGTTTTCAACCATTTTTGTCCCTTTCTGACCTGGTTCTGCCCTTTTCTATCCCGTTTTTAGCCATTCTTGGCAATTTCTAAACACTTTTTCCCATTTCTATCCCATTTTTGCCCATTTGACACTCGTTTTAAGACATTTTTGGCCATTTCTAGCCGGCTTTTGCTCTTTTCTAGCTACTTTCAAGCCTTCTTTTTTCCCATTTCTTACGCACTCTTGGAAGTTTCAGAAAAGTTTTAGGCCATTTTGGCCATTTCTATTCCATTTTTTCCCACTTCTAATTCCTTTTAAGTCATTTTTAGCTATTTCTAAAGCATTTTTGGCCCATTTCAACCCATTTTAAGCCTTTTTTGCTCTTTTCTAAACAATTTGCCTGTTTCTAACCCATTTCAAGCCATTTCTGGCTACTGTTAAGCAACCTTGGCCATTTCTCTCCCCTTTTTGCCAATCTGAAACCCTCTTTAAGCCATTTTTTGCCGTTTCCCTCATATTCTTGCCCACTTTCAAGCCGTTTCAAGCCATTTGCTTCCTTTTCGAACTATTTTGTGCCCATTCCTTACCTGTATTTCGCCATATTTGGCCATTTCTAAACTATTTTTGCCCACTTCTAATCCTTTTTTTGCCCATTTCTAATCCATTTTTTGCCCATTTCTAATCCATTTTTGCCCATTTCCAAAATGTTTTATGCTCTTTTTGCCAATTCTAACCCATTTCTTAGCACCTCTCTAACCCCTTTTGAGCAATTTTGGGCCGTTTCTAACCTTTTTTATGCCACATTGGCCTCTTTCAAAGCCAGTTTTAGCCATTTCGAAACCACGTTTTCGCACTTCTAAGTCGGTTTAAGTAGGCTTTGGCCATTTCTAACCCCTTTTTGCGCATTTCTAACCCATTTTTAGCCATTATTTTCCCTTTCCTTACTCATTTTTGCCTATTTCTTACCCGCTTTCAGCCATCTTGGGCCTTAGCTAACCCATTTTTACTCCCTGCTAACCTGTCTGGAACCATTTTTGGCCATTTCTCACTCATGTGTACCCATTTCTAACCCCGATAAAACCATTTTTGGCTATTTCTCAACAATTTTTGACATTCCTATCCCATGCTTGCCCTTTTCGATCTTATTTTTGCCAAGTTTCAACCCGTTTTACGCCGTGGTTTTGCCATTTCCAAACTGTTTTTGTCCATTTCTAACCTGTTTTGAGCCGTTTTGGTCGATTTCTAGCCCATTTTTGGCCATTTCTAGCCCGTTCAAAGCATTTTTTGGTCTTTTCTAACCCATTTTTTGCCCTATTGAACCCACTTTTTGGCAATTTCATCTATTTCTAGCCCGCTTTTGGCCTTTTCTAACCCATTTTTACCCACTTCTAACCTGTCTGGACACATTTTTGGCCATTTCTAAGTCATTTTAAGCCTCTATTTTTCCTTTCCTAACCCACTTCTGTCAATTTCTAACCCGTTTTAAGCCATTTCTTTCCTTTGCTAACCACTTTCTTTCCTGTTTTCAACCATTTTTGTCCCTTTCTGACCTGGTTCTGCCCTTTTCTATCCCGTTTTTAGCCATTCTTGGCAATTTCTAAACACTTTTTCCCATTTCTATCCCATTTTTGCCCATTTGACACTCGTTTTAAGACATTTTTGGCCATTTCTAACCGGCTTTTGCCCTTTTCTAGCTACTTTCAAGCCTTCTTTTTTCCCATTTCTTACGCACTCTTGGAAGTTTCAGAAAAGTTTTAGGCCATTTTGGCCATTTCTATTCCATTTTTTCCCACTTCTAATTCCTTTTAAGTCATTTTTAGCTATTTCTAAAGCATTTTTGGCCCATTTCAACCCATTTTAAGCCTTTTTTGCTCTTTTCTAAACAATTTGCCTGTTTCTAACCCATTTCAAGCCATTTCTGGCTACTGTTAAGCAACCTTGGCCATTTCTCTCCCCTTTTTGCCAATCTGAAACCCTCTTTAATCCATTTTTTGCCGTTTCCCTCATATTCTTGCCCACTTTCAACCCGTTTCAAGCCATTTGCTTCCTTTTCGAACTATTTTGTGCCCATTCCTTACCTGTATTTCGCCATATTTGGCCATTTCTAAACTATTTTTGCCCACTTCTAATCCTTTTTTTGCCCATTTCTAATCCATTTTTTGCCCATTTCTAATCCATTTTTGCCCATTTCCAAAATATTTTATGCCCTTTTTGCCAATTCTAACCCATTTCTTAGCACCTTTCTAACTCATTTTGAGCAATTTTGGGCCGTTTCTAACCTTTTTTATGCCACATTGGCCTCTTTCAAAGCCAGTTTTAGCCATTTCGAAACCACGTTTTCGCACTTCTAAGTCGGTTTAAGTAGGCTTTGGCCATTTCTAACCCCTTTTTGCGCATTTCTAACCCATTTTTAGCCATTATTTTCCCTTTCCTTACTCATTTTTGCCTATTTCTTACCCGCTTTCAGCCATCTTGGGCCTTAGATAACCCATTTTTACTCCCTGCTAACCTGTCTGGAACCATTTTTGGCCATTTCTCACTCATGTGTACCCATTTCTAACCCCTATAAAACCATTTTTGGCTATTTCTCAACAATTTTTGACATTCCTATCCCATGCTTGCCCTTTTCGATCCTATTTTTGCCAAGTTTCAACCCGTTTTACGCCGTGGTTTTGCCATTTCCAAACTGTTTTTGTCCATTTCTAACCTGTTTTGAGCCGTTTTGGTCAATTTCTAGCCCATTTTTGGCCATTTCTAGCCCGTTCAAAGCATTTTTTGGTGTTTTCTAACCCATTTTTTGCCCTATTGAACCCATTTTTTGGCAATTTCATCTATTTCTAGCCCGCTTTTGGCCTTTTCTAACCCCTTTTCACCCACTTCTAACCTGTCTGGAAACATTTTTTGCCATTTCTAAGTCATTTTAAGCCTCTATTTTTCCTTTCCTAACCCACTTCTGTCAATTTCTAACCCGTTTTAAGCCATTTCTTTCCTTTGCTAACCACTTTCTTTCCTGTTTTCAACCATTTTTGTCCCTTTCTGACCTGGTTCTGCCCTTTTCTATCCCGTTTTTAGCCATTCTTGGCAATTTCTAAACACTTTTTCCCATTTCTATCCCATTTTTGCCCATTTGACACTCGTTTTAAGACATTTTTGGCCATTTCTAACCGGCTTTTGCCCTTTTCTAGCTACTTTCAAGCCTTCTTTTTTCCCATTTCTTACGCACTCTTGGAAGTTTCAGAAAAGTTTTAGGCCATTTTGGCCATTTCTATTCCATTTTTTCCCACTTCTAATTCCTTTTAAGTCATTTTTAGCTATTTCTAAAGCATTTTTGGCCCATTTCAACCCATTTTAAGCCTTTTTTGCTCTTTTCTAAACAATTTGCCCACTTCTAACCCATTTCAAGCCATTTCTGGCTACTGTTAAGCAACCTTGGCCATTTCTCTCCCCTTTTTGCCAATCTGAAACCCTCTTTAAGCCATTTTTTGCCGTTTCCCTCATATTCTTGCCCACTTTCAAGCCGTTTCAAGCCATTTGCTTCCTTTTCGAACTATTTTGTGCCCATTCCTTACCTGTATTTCGCCATATTTGGCCATTTCTAAACTATTTTTGCCCACTTCTAATCCTTTTTTTGCCCATTTCTAATCCATTTTTTGCCCATTTCTAATCCATTTTTGCCCATTTCCAAAATGTTTTATGCTCTTTTTGCCAATTCCAACCCATTTCTTAACACCTCTCTAACCCCTTTTGAGCAATTTTGGGCCGTTTCTAACCTTTTTTATGCCACATTGGCCTCTTTCAAAGGCAGTTTTAGCCATTTCGAAACCACGTTTTCGCACTTCTAAGTCGGTTTAAGTAGGCTTTGGCCATTTCTAACCCCTTTTTGCGCATTTCTAACCCATTTTTAGCCATTGTTTTCCCTTTCCTTACTCATTTTTGCCTATTTCTTACCCGCTTTCAGCCATCTTGGGCCTTAGCTAACCCATTTTTACTCCCTGCTAACCTGTCTGGAACCATTTTTGGCCATTTCTCACTCATGTGTACCCATTTCTAACCCCTATAAAACCATTTTTGGCTATTTCTCAACAATTTTTGACATTCCTATCCCATGCTTGCCCATTTCGATCCTATATTTGCCAAGTTTCAACCCATTTTACGACGTGGTTTTGCCTTTTCCAAACTGTTTTTGTCCATTTCTAACCTCTTTTGAGCCGTTTTGGTCTATTTCTAGCCCATTTTTGGCCATTTCTAGCCCGTTCAAAGCATTTTTTGGTGTTTTCTAACCCATTTTTTGCCCTATTGAACCCACTTTTTGGCAATTTCATCTATTTCTAGCCCGCTTTTGGCCTTTTCTAACCCATTTTTACCCACTTCTAACCTGTCTGGAAACATTTTTGGCCATTTCTAAGTCATTTTAAGCCTCTATTTTTCCTTTCCTAACCCACTTCTGTCAATTTCTAACCCGTTTTAAGCCATTTCTTTCCTTTGCTAACCCCTTTCTTTCCTGTTTTCAACCATTTTTGTCCCTTTCTGACCTGGTTCTGCCCTTTTCTATCCCGTTTTTAGCCATTCTTGGCAATTTCTAAACACTTTTTCCCATTTCTATCCCATTTTTGCCCATTTGACACTCGTTTTAAGACATTTTTGGCCATTTCTAACCGGCTTTTGCCCTTTTCTAGCTACTTTCAAGCCTTCTTTTTTCCCATTTCTTACGCACTCTTGGAAGTTTCAGAAAAGTTTTAGGCCATTTTGGCCATTTCTATTCCATTTTTTCCCACTTCTAATTCCTTTTAAGTCATTTTTAGCTATTTCTAAAGCATTTTTGGCCCATTTCAACCCATTTTAAGCCTTTTTTGCTCTTTTCTAAACAATTTGCCTGTTTCTAACCCATTTCAAGCCATTTCTGGCTACTGTTAAGCAACCTTGGCCATTTCTCTCCCCTTTTTGCCAATCTGAAACCCTCTTTAATCCATTTTTTGCCGTTTCCCTCATATTCTTGCCCACTTTCAACCCGTTTCAAGCCATTTGCTTCCTTTTCGAACTATTTTGTGCCCATTCCTTACCTGTATTTCGCCATATTTGGCCATTTCTAAACTATTTTTGCCCACTTCTAATCCTTTTTTTGCCCATTTCTAATCCATTTTTTGCCCATTTCTAATCCATTTTTGCCCATTTCCAAAATATTTTATGCCCTTTTTGCCAATTCTAACCCATTTCTTAGCACCTTTCTAACTCATTTTGAGCAATTTTGGGCCGTTTCTAACCTTTTTTATGCCACATTGGCCTCTTTCAAAGCCAGTTTTAGCCATTTCGAAACCACGTTTTCGCACTTCTAAGTCGGTTTAAGTAGGCTTTGGCCATTTCTAACCCCTTTTTGCGCATTTCTAACCCATTTTTAGCCATTATTTTCCCTTTCCTTACTCATTTTTGCCTATTTCTTACCCGCTTTCAGCCATCTTGGGCCTTAGATAACCCATTTTTACTCCCTGCTAACCTGTCTGGAACCATTTTTGGCCATTTCTCACTCATGTGTACCCATTTCTAACCCCTATAAAACCATTTTTGGCTATTTCTCAACAATTTTTGACATTCCTATCCCATGCTTGCCCTTTTCGATCCTATTTTTGCCAAGTTTCAACCCGTTTTTACGCCGTGGTTTTGCCATTTCCAAACTGTTTTTGTCCATTTCTAACCTGTTTTGAGCCGTTTTGGTCAATTTCTAGCCCATTTTTGGCCATTTCTAGCCCGTTCAAAGCATTTTTTGGTGTTTTCTAACCCATTTTTTGCCCTATTGAACCCATTTTTTGGCAATTTCATCTATTTCTAGCCCGCTTTTGGCCTTTTCTAACCCATTTTTACCCACTTCTAACCTGTCTGGAAACATTTTTGGCCATTTCTAGGTCATTTTAAGCCTCTATTTTTCCTTTCCTAACCCACTTCTGTCAATTTCTAACCCGTTTTAAGCCATTTCTTTCCTTTGCTAACCCCTTTCTTTCCTGTTTTCAACCATTTTTGTCCCTTTCTGACCTGGTTCTGCCCTTTTCTATCCCGTTTTTAGCCATTCTTGGCAATTTCTAAACACTTTTTCCCATTTCTATCCCATTTTTGCCCATTTGACACTCGTTTTAAGACATTTTTGGCCATTTCTAGCCGGCTTTTGCTCTTTTCTAGCTACTTTCAAGCCTTCTTTTTTCCCATTTCTTACGCACTCTTGGAAGTTTCAGAAAAGTTTTAGGCCATTTTGGCCATTTCTATTCCATTTTTTCCCACTTCTAATTCCTTTTAAGTCATTTTTAGCTATTTCTAAAGCATTTTTGGCCCATTTCAACCCATTTTAAGCCTTTTTTGCTCTTTTCTAAACAATTTGCCTGTTTCTAACCCATTTCAAGCCATTTCTGGCTACTGTTAAGCAACCTTGGCCATTTCTCTCCCCTTTTTGCCTATCTGAAACCCTCCTTAAGCCATATTTTGCCGTTTCCCTCATATTCTTGCCCACTTTCAACCCGTTTCAAGCCATTTGCTTCCTTTTCGAACTATTTTGTGCCCATTCCTTACCTGTATTTCGCCATATTTGGCCATTTCTAAACTATTTTTGCCCACTTCTAATCCTTTTTTTGCCCATTTCTAATCCATTTTTTGCCCATTTCTAATCCATTTTTGCCCATTTCCAAAATGTTTTATGCTCTTTTTGCCAATTCTAACCCATTTCTTAGCACCTCTCTAACCCCTTTTGAGCAATTTTGGGCCGTTTCTAACCTTTTTTATGCCACATTGGCCTCTTTCAAAACCAGTTTTAGCCATTTCGAAACCACGTTTTCGCACTTCTAAGTCGGTTTAAGCAGGCTTTGGCCATTTCTAACCCCTTTTTGCGCATTTCTAACCCATTTTTAGCCATTATTTTCCCTTTCCTTACTCATTTTTGCCTATTTCTTACCCGCTTTCAGCCATCTTGGGCCTTAGATAACCCATTTTTACTCCCTGCTAACCTGTCTGGAACCATTTTTGGCCATTTCTCACTCATGTGTACCCATTTCTAACCCCTATAAAACCATTTTTGGCTATTTCTCAACAATTTTTGACATTCCTATCCCATGCTTGCCCTTTTCGATCCTATTTTTGCCAAGTTTCAACCCGTTTTACGCCGCGGTTTTGCCTTTTCCCAACTGTTTTTGTCCATTTCTAACCTGTTTTGAGCCGTTTTGGTCGATTTCTAGCCCATTTTTGGCCATTTCTAGCCCGTTCAAAGCATTTTTTGGTCTTTTCTAACCCATTTTTTGCCCTATTGAACCCACTTTTTGGCAATTTCATCTATTTCTAGCCCGCTTTTGGCCTTTTCTAACCCATTTTTACCCACTTCTAACCTGTCTGGAAACATTTTTGGCCATTTCTAGGTCATTTTAAGCCTCTATTTTTCCTTTCCTAACCCACTTCTGTCAATTTCTAACCCGTTTTAAGCCATTTCTTTCCTTTGCTAGCCACTTTCTTTCCTGTTTTCAACCATTTTTGTCCCTTTCTGACCTGGTTCTGCCCTTTTCTATCCCGTTTTTAGCCATTCTTGGCAATTTCTAAACACTTTTTCCCATTTCTATCCCATTTTTGCCCATTTGACACTCGTTTTAAGACATTTTTGGCCATTTCTAACCGGCTTTTGCCCTTTTCTAGCTACTTTCAAGCCTTCTTTTTTCCCATTTCTTACGCACTCTTGGAAGTTTCAGAAAAGTTGTAGGCCATTTTGGCCATTTCTATTCCATTTTTTCCCACTTCTAATGCCTTTTAAGTCATTTTTAGCTATTTCTAAAGCATTTTTGGCCCATTTCAACCCATTTTAAGCCTTTTTTGCTCTTTTCTAAACAATTTGCCTGTTTCTAACCCATTTCAAGCCATTTCTGGCTACTGTTAAGCAACCTTGGCCATTTCTCTCCCCTTTTTGCCAATCTGAAACCCTCTTTAATCCATTTTTTGCCGTTTCCCTCATATTCTTGCCCACTTTCAACCCGTTTCAAGCCATTTGCTTCCTTTTCGAACTATTTTGTGCCCATTCCTTACCTGTATTTCGCCATATTTGGCCATTTCTAAACTATTTTTGCCCACTTCTAATCCTTTTTTTGCCCATTTCTAATCCATTTTTTGCCCATTTCTAATCCATTTTTGCCCATTTCCAAAATGTTTTATGCTCTTTTTGCCAATTCTAACCCATTTCTTAGCACCTCTCTAACCCCTTTTGAGCAATTTTGGGCCGTTTCTAACCTTTTTTATGCCACATTGGCCTCTTTCAAAGCCAGTTTTAGCCATTTCGAAACCACGTTTTCGCACTTCTAAGTCGGTTTAAGTAGGCTTTGGCCATTTCTAACCCCTTTTTGCGCATTTCTAACCCATTTTTAGCCATTGTTTTCCCTTTCCTTACTCATTTTTGCCTATTTCTTACCCGCTTTCAGCCATCTTGGGCCTTAGATAACCCATTTTTACTCCCTGCTAACCTGTCTGGAACCATTTTTGGCCATTTCTCACTCATGTGTACCCATTTCTAACCCTATAAAACCATTTTTGGCTATTTCTCAACAATTTTTGACATTCCTATCCCATGCTTGCCCTTTTCGATCCTATTTTTGCCAAGTTTCAACCCGTTTTACGCCGCGGTTTTGCCTTTTCCCAACTGTTTTTGTCCATTTCTAACCTGTTTTGAGCCGTTTTGGTCGATTTCTAGCCCATTTTTGGCCATTTCTAGCCCGTTCAAAGCATTTTTTGGTGTTTTCTAACCCATTTTTTGCCCTATTGAACCCACTTTTTGGCAATTTCATCTATTTCTAGCCCGCTTTTGGCCTTTTCTAACCCATTTTTACCCACTTCTAACCTGTCTGGAAACATTTTTGGCCATTTCTAGGTCATTTTAAGCCTCTATTTTTCCTTTCCTAACCCACTTCTGTCAATTTCTAACCCGTTTTAAGCCATTTCTTTCCTTTGCTAGCCACTTTCTTTCCTGTTTTCAACCATTTTTGTCCCTTTCTGACCTGGTTCTGCCCTTTTCTATCCCGTTTTTAGCCATTCTTGGCAATTTCTAAACACTTTTTCCCATTTCTATCCCATTTTTGCCCATTTGACACTCGTTTTAAGACATTTTTGGCCATTTCTAACCGGCTTTTGCCCTTTTCTAGCTACTTTCAAGCCTTCTTTTTTCCCATTTCTTACGCACTCTTGGAAGTTTCAGAAAAGTTGTAGGCCATTTTGTCCATTTCTATTCCATTTTTTCCCACTTCTAATGCCTTTTAAGTCATTTTTAGCTATTTCTAAAGCATTTTTGGCCCATTTCAACCCATTTTAAGCCTTTTTTGCTCTTTTCTAAACAATTTGCCTGTTTCTAACCCATTTCAAGCCATTTCTGGCTACTGTTAAGCAACCTTGGCCATTTCTCTCCCCTTTTTGCCAATCTGAAACCCTCTTTAATCCATTTTTTGCCGTTTCCCTCATATTCTTGCCCACTTTCAACCCGTTTCAAGCCATTTGCTTCCTTTTCGAACTATTTTGTGCCCATTCCTTACCTGTATTTCGCCATATTTGGCCATTTCTAAACTATTTTTGCCCACTTCTAATCCTTTTTTTGCCCATTTCTAATCCATTTTTTGCCCATTTCTAATCCATTTTTGCCCATTTCCAAAATGTTTTATGCTCTTTTTGCCAATTCTAACCCATTTCTTAGCACCTCTCTAACCCCTTTTGAGCAATTTTGGGCCGTTTCTAACCTTTTTTATGCCACATTGGCCTCTTTCAAAGCCAGTTTTAGCCATTTCGAAACCACGTTTTCGCACTTCTAAGTCGGTTTAAGTAGGCTTTGGCCATTTCTAACCCCTTTTTGCGCATTTCTAACCCATTTTTAGCCATTGTTTTCCCTTTCCTTACTCATTTTTGCCTATTTCTTACCCGCTTTCAGCCATCTTGGGCCTTAGATAACCCATTTTTACTCCCTGCTAACCTGTCTGGAACCATTTTTGGCCATTTCTCACTCATGTGTACCCATTTCTAACCCCTATAAAACCATTTTTGGCTATTTCTCAACAATTTTTGACATTCCTATCCCATGCTTGCCCTTTTCGATCCTATTTTTGCCAAGTTTCAACCCGTTTTACGCCGCGGTTTTGCCTTTTCCCAACTGTTTTTGTCCATTTCTAACCTGTTTTGAGCCGTTTTGGTCGATTTCTAGCCCATTTTTGGCCATTTCTAGCCCGTTCAAAGCATTTTTTGGTGTTTTCTAACCCATTTTTTGCCCTATTGAACCCACTTTTTGGCAATTTCATCTATTTCTAGCCCGCTTTTGGCCTTTTCTAACCCATTTTTACCCACTTCTAACCTGTCTGGAAACATTTTTGGCCATTTCTAGGTCATTTTAAGCCTCTATTTTTCCTTTCCTAACCCACTTCTGTCAATTTCTAACCCGTTTTAAGCCATTTCTTTCCTTTGCTAGCCACTTTCTTTCCTGTTTTCAACCATTTTTGTCCCTTTCTGACCTGGTTCTGCCCTTTTCTATCCCGTTTTTAGCCATTCTTGGCAATTTCTAAACACTTTTTCCCATTTCTATCCCATTTTTGCCCATTTGACACTCGTTTTAAGACATTTTTGGCCATTTCTAACCGGCTTTTGCCCTTTTCTAGCTACTTTCAAGCCTTCTTTTTTCCCATTTCTTACGCACTCTTGGAAGTTTCAGAAAAGTTGTAGGCCATTTTGTCCATTTCTATTCCATTTTTTCCCACTTCTAATGCCTTTTAAGTCATTTTTAGCTATTTCTAAAGCATTTTTGGCCCATTTCAACCCATTTTAAGCCTTTTTTGCTCTTTTCTAAACAATTTGCCTGTTTCTAACCCATTTCAAGCCATTTCTGGCTACTGTTAAGCAACCTTGGCCATTTCTCTCCCCTTTTTGCCAATCTGAAACCCTCTTTAATCCATTTTTTGCCGTTTCCCTCATATTCTTGCCCACTTTCAACCCGTTTCAAGCCATTTGCTTCCTTTTCGAACTATTTTGTGCCCATTCCTTACCTGTATTTCGCCATATTTGGCCATTTCTAAACTATTTTTGCCCACTTCTAATCCTTTTTTTGCCCATTTCTAATCCATTTTTTGCCCATTTCTAATCCATTTTTGCCCATTTCCAAAATGTTTTATGCTCTTTTTGCCAATTCTAACCCATTTCTTAGCACCTCTCTAACCCCTTTTGAGCAATTTTGGGCCGTTTCTAACCTTTTTTATGCCACATTGGCCTCTTTCAAAGCCAGTTTTAGCCATTTCGAAACCACGTTTTCGCACTTCTAAGTCGGTTTAAGTAGGCTTTGGCCATTTCTAACCCCTTTTTGCGCATTTCTAACCCATTTTTAGCCATTGTTTTCCCTTTCCTTACTCATTTTTGCCTATTTCTTACCCGCTTTCAGCCATCTTGGGCCTTAGCTAACCCATTTTTACTCCCTGCTAACCTGTCTGGAACCATTTTTGGCCATTTCTCACTCATGTGTACCCATTTCTAACCCCTATAAAACCATTTTTGGCTATTTCTCAACAATTTTTGACATTCCTATCCCATGCTTGCCCTTTTCGATCCTATTTTTGCCAAGTTTCAACCCGTTTTACGCCGCGGTTTTGCCTTTTCCCAACTGTTTTTGTCCATTTCTAACCTGTTTTGAGCCGTTTTGGTCGATTTCTAGCCCATTTTTGGCCATTTCTAGCCCGTTCAAAGCATTTTTTGGTGTTTTCTAACCCATTTTTTGCCCTATTGAACCCACTTTTTGGCAATTTCATCTATTTCTAGCCCGCTTTTGGCCTTTTCTAACCCATTTTTACCCACTTCTAACCTGTCTGGAAACATTTTTGGCCATTTCTAGGTCATTTTAAGCCTCTATTTTTCCTTTCCTAACCCACTTCTGTCAATTTCTAACCCGTTTTAAGCCATTTCTTTCCTTTGCTAGCCACTTTCTTTCCTGTTTTCAACCATTTTTGTCCCTTTCTGACCTGGTTCTGCCCTTTTCTATCCCGTTTTTAGCCATTCTTGGCAATTTCTAAACACTTTTTCCCATTTCTATCCCATTTTTGCCCATTTGACACTCGTTTTAAGACATTTTTGGCCATTTCTAACCGGCTTTTGCCCTTTTCTAGCTACTTTCAAGCCTTCTTTTTTCCCATTTCTTACGCACTCTTGGAAGTTTCAGAAAAGTTGTAGGCCATTTTGTCCATTTCTATTCCATTTTTTCCCACTTCTAATGCCTTTTAAGTCATTTTTAGCTATTTCTAAAGCATTTTTGGCCCATTTCAACCCATTTTAAGCCTTTTTTGCTCTTTTCTAAACAATTTGCCTGTTTCTAACCCATTTCAAGCCATTTCTGGCTACTGTTAAGCAACCTTGGCCATTTCTCTCCCCTTTTTGCCAATCTGAAACCCTCTTTAATCCATTTTTTGCCGTTTCCCTCATATTCTTGCCCACTTTCAACCCGTTTCAAGCCATTTGCTTCCTTTTCGAACTATTTTGTGCCCATTCCTTACCTGTATTTCGCCATATTTGGTCATTTCTAAACTATTTTTGCCCACTTCTAATCCTTTTTTTGCCCATTTCTAATCCATTTTTTGCCCATTTCTAATCCATTTTTGCCCATTTCCAAAATGTTTTATGCTCTTTTTGCCAATTCTAACCCATTTCTTAGCACCTCTCTAACCCCTTTTGAGCAATTTTGGGCCGTTTCTAACCTTTTTTATGCCACATTGGCCTCTTTCAAAGCCAGTTTTAGCCATTTCGAAACCACGTTTTCGCACTTCTAAGTCGGTTTAAGTAGGCTTTGGCCATTTCTAACCCCTTTTTGCGCATTTCTAACCCATTTTTAGCCATTGTTTTCCCTTTCCTTACTCATTTTTGCCTATTTCTTACCCGCTTTCAGCCATCTTGGGCCTTAGCTAACCCATTTTTACTCCCTGCTAACCTGTCTGGAACCATTTTTGGCCATTTCTCACTCATGTGTACCCATTTCTAACCCCTATAAAACCATTTTTGGCTATTTCTCAACAATTTTTGACATTCCTATCCCATGCTTGCCCTTTTCGATCCTATTTTTGCCAAGTTTCAACCCGTTTTACGCCGCGGTTTTGCCTTTTCCCAACTGTTTTTGTCCATTTCTAACCTGTTTTGAGCCGTTTTGGTCGATTTCTAGCCCATTTTTGGCCATTTCTAGCCCGTTCAAAGCATTTTTTGGTGTTTTCTAACCCATTTTTTGCCCTATTGAACCCACTTTTTGGCAATTTCATCTATTTCTAGCCCGCTTTTGGCCTTTTCTAACCCATTTTTACCCACTTCTAACCTGTCTGGAAACATTTTTGGCCATTTCTAGGTCATTTTAAGCCTCTATTTTTCCTTTCCTAACCCACTTCTGTCAATTTCTAACCCGTTTTAAGCCATTTCTTTCCTTTGCTAGCCACTTTCTTTCCTGTTTTCAACCATTTTTGTCCCTTTCTGACCTGGTTCTGCCCTTTTCTATCCCGTTTTTAGCCATTCTTGGCAATTTCTAAACACTTTTTCCCATTTCTATCCCATTTTTGCCCATTTGACACTCGTTTTAAGACATTTTTGGCCATTTCTAACCGGCTTTTGCCCTTTTCTAGCTACTTTCAAGCCTTCTTTTTTCCCATTTCTTACGCACTCTTGGAAGTTTCAGAAAAGTTGTAGGCCATTTTGTCCATTTCTATTCCATTTTTTCCCACTTCTAATGCCTTTTAAGTCATTTTTAGCTATTTCTAAAGCATTTTTGGCCCATTTCAACCCATTTTAAGCCTTTTTTGCTCTTTTCTAAACAATTTGCCTGTTTCTAACCCATTTCAAGCCATTTCTGGCTACTGTTAAGCAACCTTGGCCATTTCTCTCCCCTTTTTGCCAATCTGAAACCCTCTTTAATCCATTTTTTGCCGTTTCCCTCATATTCTTGCCCACTTTCAAGCCGTTTCAAGCCATTTGCTTCCTTTTCGAACTATTTTGTGCCCATTCCTTACCTGTATTTCGCCATATTTGGTCATTTCTAAACTATTTTTGCCCACTTCTAATCCTTTTTTTGCCCATTTCTAATCCATTTTTTGCCCATTTCTAATCCATTTTTGCCCATTTCCAAAATGTTTTATGCTCTTTTTGCCAATTCTAACCCATTTCTTAGCACCTCTCTAACCCCTTTTGAGCAATTTTGGGCCGTTTCTAACCTTTTTTATGCCACATTGGCCTCTTTCAAAGCCAGTTTTAGCCATTTCGAAACCACGTTTTCGCACTTCTAAGTCGGTTTAAGTAGGCTTTGGCCATTTCTAACCCCTTTTTGCGCATTTCTAACCCATTTTTAGCCATTGTTTTCCCTTTCCTTACTCATTTTTGCCTATTTCTTACCCGCTTTCAGCCATCTTGGGCCTTAGCTAACCCATTTTTACTCCCTGCTAACCTGTCTGGAACCATTTTTGGCCATTTCTCACTCATGTGTACCCATTTCTAACCCCTATAAAACCATTTTTGGCTATTTCTCAACAATTTTTGACATTCCTATCCCATGCTTGCCCTTTTCGATCCTATTTTTGCCAAGTTTCAACCCGTTTTACGCCGCGGTTTTGCCTTTTCCCAACTGTTTTTGTCCATTTCTAACCTGTTTTGAGCCGTTTTGGTCGATTTCTAGCCCATTTTTGGCCATTTCTAGCCCGTTCAAAGCATTTTTTGGTCTTTTCTAACCCATTTTTTGCCCTATTGAACCCACTTTTTGGCAATTTCATCTATTTCTAGCCCGCTTTTGGCCTTTTCTAACCCATTTTTACCCACTTCTAACCTGTCTGGAAACATTTTTGGCCATTTCTAGGTCATTTTAAGCCTCTATTTTTCCTTTCCTAACCCACTTCTGTCAATTTCTAACCTGTTTTAAGCCATTTCTTTCCTTTGCTAGCCACTTTCTTTCCTGTTTTCAACCATTTTTGTCCCTTTCTGACCTGGTTCTGCCCTTTTCTATCCCGTTTTTAGCCATTCTTGGCAATTTCTAAACACTTTTTCCCATTTCTATCCCATTTTTGCCCATTTGACACTCGTTTTAAGACATTTTTGGCCATTTCTAACCGGCTTTTGCCCTTTTCTAGCTACTTTCAAGCCTTCTTTTTTCCCATTTCTTACGCACTCTTGGAAGTTTCAGAAAAGTTGTAGGCCATTTTGTCCATTTCTATTCCATTTTTTCCCACTTCTAATGCCTTTTAAGTCATTTTTAGCTATTTCTAAAGCATTTTTGGCCCATTTCAACCCATTTTAAGCCTTTTTTGCTCTTTTCTAAACAATTTGCCTGTTTCTAACCCATTTCAAGCCATTTCTGGCTACTGTTAAGCAACCTTGGCCATTTCTCTCCCCTTTTTGCCAATCTGAAACCCTCTTTAATCCATTTTTTGCCGTTTCCCTCATATTCTTGCCCACTTTCAACCCGTTTCAAGCCATTTGCTTCCTTTTCGAACTATTTTGTGCCCATTCCTTACCTGTATTTCGCCATATTTGGCCATTTCTAAACTATTTTTGCCCACTTCTAATCCTTTTTTTGCCCATTTCTAATCCATTTTTTGCCCATTTCTAATCCATTTTTGCCCATTTCCAAAATGTTTTATGCTCTTTTTGCCAATTCTAACCCATTTCTTAGCACCTCTCTAACCCCTTTTGAGCAATTTTGGGCCGTTTCTAACCTTTTTTATGCCACATTGGCCTCTTTCAAAGCCAGTTTTAGCCATTTCGAAACCACGTTTTCGCACTTCTAAGTCGGTTTAAGTAGGCTTTGGCCATTTCTAACCCCTTTTTGCGCATTTCTAACCCATTTTTAGCCATTGTTTTCCCTTTCCTTACTCATTTTTGCCTATTTCTTACCCGCTTTCAGCCATCTTGGGCCTTAGCTAACCCATTTTTACTCCCTGCTAACCTGTCTGGAACCATTTTTGGCCATTTCTCACTCATGTGTACCCATTTCTAACCCCTATAAAACCATTTTTGGCTATTTCTCAACAATTTTTGACATTCCTATCCCATGCTTGCCCTTTTCGATCCTATTTTTGCCAAGTTTCAACACGTTTTACGCCGCGGTTTTGCCTTTTCCCAACTGTTTTTGTCCATTTCTAACCTGTTTTGAGCCGTTTTGGTCGATTTCTAGCCCATTTTTGGCCATTTCTAGCCCGTTCAAAGCATTTTTTGGTCTTTTCTAACCCATTTTTTGCCCTATTGAACCCACTTTTTGGCAATTTCATCTATTTCTAGCCCGCTTTTGGCCTTTTCTAACCCATTTTTACCCACTTCTAACCTGTCTGGAAACATTTTTGGCCATTTCTAGGTCATTTTAAGCCTCTATTTTTCCTTTCCTAACCCACTTCTGTCAATTTCTAACCCGTTTTAAGCCATTTCTTTCCTTTGCTAGCCACTTTCTTTCCTGTTTTCAACCATTTTTGTCCCTTTCTGACCTGGTTCTGCCCTTTTCTATCCCGTTTTTAGCCATTCTTGGCAATTTCTAAACACTTTTTCCCATTTCTATCCCATTTTTGCCCATTTGACACTCGTTTTAAGACATTTTTGGCCATTTCTAACCGGCTTTTGCCCTTTTCTAGCTACTTTCAAGCCTTCTTTTTTCCCATTTCTTACGCACTCTTGGAAGTTTCAGAAAAGTTGTAGGCCATTTTGTCCATTTCTATTCCATTTTTTCCCACTTGTAATGCCTTTTAAGTCATTTTTAGCTATTTCTAAAGCATTTTTGGCCCATTTCAACCCATTTTAAGCCTTTTTTGCTCTTTTCTAAACAATTTGCCTGTTTCTAACCCATTTCAAGCCATTTCTGGCTACTGTTAAGCAACCTTGGCCATTTCTCTCCCCTTTTTGCCAATCTGAAACCCTCTTTAAGCCATTTTTTGCCGTTTCCCTCATATTCTTGCCCACTTTCAAGCCGTTTCAAGCCATTTGCTTCCTTTTCGAACTATTTTGTGCCCATTCCTTACCTGTATTTCGCCATATTTGGTCATTTCTAAACTATTTTTGCCCACTTCTAATCCTTTTTTTGCCCATTTCTAATCCATTTTTTGCCCATTTCTAATCCATTTTTGCCCATTTCCAAAATGTTTTATGCTCTTTTTGCCAATTCTAACCCATTTCTTAGCACCTCTCTAACCCCTTTTGGGCAATTTTGGGCCGTTTCTAACCTTTTTTATGCCACATTGGCCTCTTTCAAAGCCAGTTTTAGCCATTTCGAAACCACGTTTTCGCACTTCTAAGTCGGTTTAAGTAGGCTTTGGCCATTTCTAACCCCTTTTTGCGCATTTCTAACCCATTTTTAGCCATTGTTTTCCCTTTCCTTACTCATTTTTGCCTATTTCTTACCCGCTTTCAGCCATCTTGGGCCTTAGCTAACCCATTTTTACTCCCTGCTAACCTGTCTGGAACCATTTTTGGCCATTTCTCACTCATGTGTACCCATTTCTAACCCCTATAAAACCATTTTTGGCTATTTCTCAACAATTTTTGACATTCCTATCCCATGCTTGCCCTTTTCGATCCTATTTTTGCCAAGTTTCAACCCGTTTTACGCCGCGGTTTTGCCTTTTCCCAACTGTTTTTGTCCATTTCTAACCTGTTTTGAGCCGTTTTGGTCGATTTCTAGCCCATTTTTGGCCATTTCTAGCCCGTTCAAAGCATTTTTTGGTCTTTTCTAACCCATTTTTTGCCCTCTTGAACCCACTTTTTGGCAATTTCATCTATTTCTAGCCCACTTTTGGCCTTTTCTAACCCATTTTTACCCACTTCTAACCTGTCTGGAAACATTTTTGGCCATTTCTAGGTCATTTTAAGCCTCTATTTTTCCTTTCCTAACCCACTTCTGTCAATTTCTAACCCGTTTTAAGCCATTTCTTTCCTTTGCTAGCCACTTTCTTTCCTGTTTTCAACCATTTTTGTCCCTTTCTGACCTGGTTCTGCCCTTTTCTATCCCGTTTTTAGCCATTCTTGGCAATTTCTAAACACTTTTTCCCATTTCTATCCCATTTTTGCCCATTTGACACTCGTTTTAAGACATTTTTGGCCATTTCTAACCGGCTTTTGCCCTTTTCTAGCTACTTTCAAGCCTTCTTTTTTCCCATTTCTTACGCACTCTTGGAAGTTTCAGAAAAGTTTTAGGCCATTTTGTCCATTTCTATTCCATTTTTTCCCACTTGTAATGCCTTTTAAGTCATTTTTAGCTATTTCTAAAGCATTTTTGGCCCATTTCAACCCATTTTAAGCCTTTTTTGCTCTTTTCTAAACAATTTGCCTGTTTCTAACCCATTTCAAGCCATTTCTGGCTACTGTTAAGCAACCTTGGCCATTTCTCTCCCCTTTTTGCCAATCTGAAACCCTCTTTAATCCATTTTTTGCCGTTTCCCTCATATTCTTGCCCACTTTCAAGCCGTTTCAAGCCATTTGCTTCCTTTTCGAACTATTTTGTGCCCATTCCTTACCTGTATTTCGCCATATTTGGTCATTTCTAAACTATTTTTGCCCACTTCTAATCCTTTTTTTGCCCATTTCTAATCCATTTTTTGCCCATTTCTAATCCATTTTTGCCCATTTCCAAAATGTTTTATGCTCTTTTTGCCAATTCTAACCCATTTCTTAGCACCTCTCTAACCCCTTTTGGGCAATTTTGGGCCGTTTCTAACCTTTTTTATGCCACATTGGCCTCTTTCAAAGCCAGTTTTAGCCATTTCGAAACCACGTTTTCGCACTTCTAAGTCGGTTTAAGTAGGCTTTGGCCATTTCTAACCCCTTTTTGCGCATTTCTAACCCATTTTTAGCCATTGTTTTCCCTTTCCTTACTCATTTTTGCCTATTTCTTACCCGCTTTCAGCCATCTTGGGCCTTAGCTAACCCATTTTTACTCCCTGCTAACCTGTCTGGAACCATTTTTGGCCATTTCTCACTCATGTGTACCCATTTCTAACCCCTATAAAACCATTTTTGGCTATTTCTCAACAATTTTTGACATTCCTATCCCATGCTTGCCCTTTTCGATCCTATTTTTGCCAAGTTTCAACCCGTTTTACGCCGCGGTTTTGCCTTTTCCCAACTGTTTTTGTCCATTTCTAACCTGTTTTGAGCCGTTTTGGTCGATTTCTAGCCCATTTTTGGCCATTTCTAGCCCGTTCAAAGCATTTTTTGGTCTTTTCTAACCCATTTTTTGCCCTCTTGAACCCACTTTTTGGCAATTTCATCTATTTCTAGCCCACTTTTGGCCTTTTCTAACCCATTTTTACCCACTTCTAACCTGTCTGGAAACATTTTTGGCCATTTCTAGGTCATTTTAAGCCTCTATTTTTCCTTTCCTAACCCACTTCTGTCAATTTCTAACCCGTTTTAAGCCATTTCTTTCCTTTGCTAGCCACTTTCTTTCCTGTTTTCAACCATTTTTGTCCCTTTCTGACCTGGTTCTGCCCTTTTCTATCCCGTTTTTAGCCATTCTTGGCAATTTCTAAACACTTTTTCCCATTTCTATCCCATTTTTGCCCATTTGACACTCGTTTTAAGACATTTTTGGCCATTTCTAACCGGCTTTTGCCCTTTTCTAGCTACTTTCAAGCCTTCTTTTTTCCCATTTCTTACGCACTCTTGGAAGTTTCAGAAAAGTTTTAGGCCATTTTGGCCATTTCTATTCCATTTTTTCCCACTTCTAATTCCTTTTAAGTCATTTTTAGCTATTTCTAAAGCATTTTTGGCCCATTTCAACCCATTTTAAGCCTTTTTTGCTCTTTTCTAAACAATTTGCCTGTTTCTAACCCATTTCAAGCCATTTCTGGCTACTGTTAAGCAACCTTGGCCATTTCTCTCCCCTTTTTGCCAATCTGAAACCCTCTTTAAGCCATTTTTTGCCGTTTCCCTCATATTCTTGCCCACTTTCAAGCCGTTTCAAGCCATTTGCTTCCTTTTCGAACTATTTTGTGCCCATTCCTTACCTGTATTTCGCCATATTTGGCCATTTCTAAACTATTTTTGCCCACTTCTAATCCTTTTTTTGCCCATTTCTAATCCATTTTTTGCCCATTTCTAATCCATTTTTGCCCATTTCCAAAATGTTTTATGCTCTTTTTGCCAATTCTAACCCATTTCTTAGCACCTCTCTAACCCCTTTTGAGCAATTTTGGGCCGTTTCTAACCTTTTTTATGCCACATTGGCCTCTTTCAAAGCCAGTTTTAGCCATTTCGAAACCACGTTTTCGCACTTCTAAGTCGGTTTAAGTAGGCTTTGGCCATTTCTAACCCCTTTTTGCGCATTTCTAACCCATTTTTAGCCATTGTTTTCCCTTTCCTTACTCATTTTTGCCTATTTCTTACCCGCTTTCAGCCATCTTGGGCCTTAGCTAACCCATTTTTACTCCCTGCTAACCTGTCTGGAACCATTTTTGGCCATTTCTCACTCATGTGTACCCATTTCTAACCCCTATAAAACCATTTTTGGCTATTTCTCAACAATTTTTGACATTCCTATCCCATGCTTGCCCATTTCGATCCTATTTTTGCAAAGTTTCAACCCGTTTTACGCCGTGGTTTTGCCTTTTCCAAACTGTTTTTGTCCATTTCTAACCTGTTTTGAGCCGTTTTGGTCGATTTCTAGCCCATTTTTGGCCATTTCTAGCCCGTTCAAAGCATTTTTTGGTCTTTTCTAACCCATTTTTTGCCCTATTGAACCCACTTTTTGGCAATTTCATCTATTTCTAGCCCGCTTTTGGCCTTTTCTAACCCATTTTTACCCACTTCTAACCTGTCTGGAAACATTTTTGGCCATTTCTAAGTCATTTTAAGCCTCTATTTTTCCTTTCCTAACCCACTTCTGTCAATTTCTAACCCGTTTTAAGCCATTTCTTTCCTTTGCTAACCCCTTTCTTTCCTGTTTTCAACCATTTTTGTCCCTTTCTGACCTGGTTCTGCCCTTTTCTATCCCGTTTTTAGCCATTCTTGGCAATTTCTAAACACTTTTTCCCATTTCTATCCCATTTTTGCCCATTTGACACTCGTTTTAAGACATTTTTGGCCATTTCTAACCGGCTTTTGCCCTTTTCAAGCTACTTTCAAGCCTTCTTTTTTCCCATTTCTTACGCACTCTTGGAAGTTTCAGAAAAGTTTTAGGCCATTTTGGCCATTTCTATTCCATTTTTTCCCACTTCTAATGCCTTTTAAGTCATTTTTAGCTATTTCTAAAGCATTTTTGGCCCATTTCAACCCATTTTAAGCCTTTTTTGCTCTTTTCTAAACAATTTGCCTGTTTCTAACCCATTTCAAGCCATTTCTGGCTACTGTTAAGCAACCTTGGCCATTTCTCTCCCCTTTTTGCCAATCTGAAACCCTCTTTAAGCCATTTTTTGCCGTTTCCCTCATATTCTTGCCCACTTTCAACCCGTTTCAAGCCATTTGCTTCCTTTTCGAACTATTTTGTGCCCATTCCTTACCTGTATTTCGCCATATTTGGCCATTTCTAAACTATTTTTGCCCACTTCTAATCCTTTTTTTGCCCATTTCTAATCCATTTTTTGCCCATTTCTAATCCATTTTTGCCCATTTCCAAAATGTTTTATGCTCTTTTTGCCAATTCCAACCCATTTCTTAGCACCTCTCTAACCCCTTTTGAGCAATTTTGGGCCGTTTCTAACCTTTTTTATGCCACATTGGCCTCTTTCAAAGCCAGTTTTAGCCATTTCGAAACCACGTTTTCGCACTTCTAAGTCGGTTTAAGTAGGCTTTGGCCATTTCTAACCCCTTTTTGCGCATTTCTAACCCATTTTTAGCCATTGTTTTCCCTTTCCTTACTCATTTTTGCCTATTTCTTACCCGCTTTCAGCCATCTTGGGCCTTAGCTAACCCATTTTTACTCCCTGCTAACCTGTCTGGAACCATTTTTGGCCATTTCTCACTCATGTGTACCCATTTCTAACCCCTATAAAACCATTTTTGGCTATTTCTCAACAATTTTTAACATTCCTATCCCATGCTTGCCCATTTCGATCCTATTTTTGCCAAGTTTCAACCCGTTTTACGCCGTGGTTTTGCCTTTTCCAAACTGTTTTTGTCCATTTCTAACCTCTTTTGAGCCGTTTTGGTCTATTTCTAGCCCATTTTTGGCCATTTCTAGCCCGTTCAAAGCATTTTTTGGTCTTTTCTAACCCATTTTTTGCCCTATTGAACCCACTTTTTGGCAATTTCATCTATTTCTAGCCCGCTTTTGGCCTTTTCTAACCCATTTTTACCCACTTCTAACCTGTCTGGAAACATTTTTGGCCATTTCTAAGTCATTTTAAGCCTCTATTTTTCCTTTCCTAACCCACTTCTGTCAATTTCTAACCCGTTTTAAGCCATTTCTTTCCTTTGCTAACCCCTTTCTTTCCTGTTTTCAACCATTTTTGTCCCTTTCTGACCTGGTTCTGCCCTTTTCTATCCCGTTTTTAGCCATTCTTGGCAATTTCTAAACACTTTTTCCCATTTCTATCCCATTTTTGCCCATTTGACACTCGTTTTAAGACATTTTTGGCCATTTCTAACCGGCTTTTGCCCTTTTCAAGCTACTTTCAAGCCTTCTTTTTTCCCATTTCTTACGCACTCTTGGAAGTTTCAGAAAAGTTTTAGGCCATTTTGGCCATTTCTATTCCATTTTTTCCCACTTCTAATGCCTTTTAAGTCATTTTTAGCTATTTCTAAAGCATTTTTGGCCCATTTCAACCCATTTTAAGCCTTTTTTGCTCTTTTCTAAACAATTTGCCTGTTTCTAACCCATTTCAAGCCATTTCTGGCTACTGTTAAGCAACCTTGGCCATTTCTCTCCCCTTTTTGCCAATCTGAAACCCTCTTTAAGCCATTTTTTGCCGTTTCCCTCATATTCTTGCCCACTTTCAACCCGTTTCAAGCCATTTGCTTCCTTTTCGAACTATTTTGTGCCCATTCCTTACCTGTATTTCGCCATATTTGGCCATTTCTAAACTATTTTTGCCCACTTCTAATCCTTTTTTTGCCCATTTCTAATCCATTTTTTGCCCATTTCTAATCCATTTTTGCCCATTTCCAAAATGTTTTATGCTCTTTTTGCCAATTCCAACCCATTTCTTAGCACCTCTCTAACCCCTTTTGAGCAATTTTGGGCCGTTTCTAACCTTTTTTATGCCACATTGGCCTCTTTCAAAGCCAGTTTTAGCCATTTCGAAACCACGTTTTCGCACTTCTAAGTCGGTTTAAGTAGGCTTTGGCCATTTCTAACCCCTTTTTGCGCATTTCTAACCCATTTTTAGCCATTGTTTTCCCTTTCCTTACTCATTTTTGCCTATTTCTTACCCGCTTTCAGCCATCTTGGGCCTTAGCTAACCCATTTTTACTCCCTGCTAACCTGTCTGGAACCATTTTTGGCCATTTCTCACTCATGTGTACCCATTTCTAACCCCTATAAAACCATTTTTGGCTATTTCTCAACAATTTTTAACATTCCTATCCCATGCTTGCCCATTTCGATCCTATTTTTGCCAAGTTTCAACCCGTTTTACGCCGTGGTTTTGCCTTTTCCAAACTGTTTTTGTCCATTTCTAACCTCTTTTGAGCCGTTTTGGTCGATTTCTAGCCCATTTTTGGCCATTTCTAGCCCGTTCAAAGCATTTTTTGGTCTTTTCTAACCCATTTTTTGCCCTCTTGAACCCACTTTTTGGCAATTTCATCTATTTCTAGCCCACTTTTGGCCTTTTCTAACCCATTTTTACCCACTTCTAACCTGTCTGGAAACATTTTTGGCCATTTCTAGGTCATTTTAAGCCTCTATTTTTCCTTTCCTAACCCACTTCTGTCAATTTCTAACCCGTTTTAAGCCATTTCTTTCCTTTGCTAGCCACTTTCTTTCCTGTTTTCAACCATTTTTGTCCCTTTCTGACCTGGTTCTGCCCTTTTCTATCCCGTTTTTAGCCATTCTTGGCAATTTCTAAACACTTTTTCCCATTTCTATCCCATTTTTGCCCATTTGACACTCGTTTTAAGACATTTTTGGCCATTTCTAACCGGCTTTTGCCCTTTTCTAGCTACTTTCAAGCCTTCTTTTTTCCCATTTCTTACGCACTCTTGGAAGTTTCAGAAAAGTTTTAGGCCATTTTGGCCATTTCTATTCCATTTTTTCCCACTTCTAATTCCTTTTAAGTCATTTTTAGCTATTTCTAAAGCATTTTTGGCCCATTTCAACCCATTTTAAGCCTTTTTTGCTCTTTTCTAAACAATTTGCCTGTTTCTAACCCATTTCAAGCCATTTCTGGCTACTGTTAAGCAACCTTGGCCATTTCTCTCCCCTTTTTGCCAATCTGAAACCCTCTTTAAGCCATTTTTTGCCGTTTCCCTCATATTCTTGCCCACTTTCAAGCCGTTTCAAGCCATTTGCTTCCTTTTCGAACTATTTTGTGCCCATTCCTTACCTGTATTTCGCCATATTTGGCCATTTCTAAACTATTTTTGCCCACTTCTAATCCTTTTTTTGCCCATTTCTAATCCATTTTTTGCCCATTTCTAATCCATTTTTGCCCATTTCCAAAATGTTTTATGCTCTTTTTGCCAATTCTAACCCATTTCTTAGCACCTCTCTAACCCCTTTTGAGCAATTTTGGGCCGTTTCTAACCTTTTTTATGCCACATTGGCCTCTTTCAAAGCCAGTTTTAGCCATTTCGAAACCACGTTTTCGCACTTCTAAGTCGGTTTAAGTAGGCTTTGGCCATTTCTAACCCCTTTTTGCGCATTTCTAACCCATTTTTAGCCATTGTTTTCCCTTTCCTTACTCATTTTTGCCTATTTCTTACCCGCTTTCAGCCATCTTGGGCCTTAGCTAACCCATTTTTACTCCCTGCTAACCTGTCTGGAACCATTTTTGGCCATTTCTCACTCATGTGTACCCATTTCTAACCCCTATAAAACCATTTTTGGCTATTTCTCAACAATTTTTGACATTCCTATCCCATGCTTGCCCATTTCGATCCTATTTTTGCAAAGTTTCAACCCGTTTTACGCCGTGGTTTTGCCTTTTCCAAACTGTTTTTGTCCATTTCTAACCTGTTTTGAGCCGTTTTGGTCGATTTCTAGCCCATTTTTGGCCATTTCTAGCCCGTTCAAAGCATTTTTTGGTCTTTTCTAACCCATTTTTTGCCCTATTGAACCCACTTTTTGGCAATTTCATCTATTTCTAGCCCGCTTTTGGCCTTTTCTAACCCATTTTTACCCACTTCTAACCTGTCTGGAAACATTTTTGGCCATTTCTAAGTCATTTTAAGCCTCTATTTTTCCTTTCCTAACCCACTTCTGTCAATTTCTAACCCGTTTTAAGCCATTTCTTTCCTTTGCTAACCCCTTTCTTTCCTGTTTTCAACCATTTTTGTCCCTTTCTGACCTGGTTCTGCCCTTTTCTATCCCGTTTTTAGCCATTCTTGGCAATTTCTAAACACTTTTTCCCATTTCTATCCCATTTTTGCCCATTTGACACTCGTTTTAAGACATTTTTGGCCATTTCTAACCGGCTTTTGCCCTTTTCAAGCTACTTTCAAGCCTTCTTTTTTCCCATTTCTTACGCACTCTTGGAAGTTTCAGAAAAGTTTTAGGCCATTTTGGCCATTTCTATTCCATTTTTTCCCACTTCTAATGCCTTTTAAGTCATTTTTAGCTATTTCTAAAGCATTTTTGGCCCATTTCAACCCATTTTAAGCCTTTTTTGCTCTTTTCTAAACAATTTGCCTGTTTCTAACCCATTTCAAGCCATTTCTGGCTACTGTTAAGCAACCTTGGCCATTTCTCTCCCCTTTTTGCCAATCTGAAACCCTCTTTAAGCCATTTTTTGCCGTTTCCCTCATATTCTTGCCCACTTTCAACCCGTTTCAAGCCATTTGCTTCCTTTTCGAACTATTTTGTGCCCATTCCTTACCTGTATTTCGCCATATTTGGCCATTTCTAAACTATTTTTGCCCACTTCTAATCCTTTTTTTGCCCATTTCTAATCCATTTTTTGCCCATTTCTAATCCATTTTTGCCCATTTCCAAAATGTTTTATGCTCTTTTTGCCAATTCCAACCCATTTCTTAGCACCTCTCTAACCCCTTTTGAGCAATTTTGGGCCGTTTCTAACCTTTTTTATGCCACATTGGCCTCTTTCAAAGCCAGTTTTAGCCATTTCGAAACCACGTTTTCGCACTTCTAAGTCGGTTTAAGTAGGCTTTGGCCATTTCTAACCCCTTTTTGCGCATTTCTAACCCATTTTTAGCCATTGTTTTCCCTTTCCTTACTCATTTTTGCCTATTTCTTACCCGCTTTCAGCCATCTTGGGCCTTAGCTAACCCATTTTTACTCCCTGCTAACCTGTCTGGAACCATTTTTGGCCATTTCTCACTCATGTGTACCCATTTCTAACCCCTATAAAACCATTTTTGGCTATTTCTCAACAATTTTTAACATTCCTATCCCATGCTTGCCCATTTCGATCCTATTTTTGCCAAGTTTCAACCCGTTTTACGCCGTGGTTTTGCCTTTTCCAAACTGTTTTTGTCCATTTCTAACCTCTTTTGAGCCGTTTTGGTCTATTTCTAGCCCATTTTTGGCCATTTCTAGCCCGTTCAAAGCATTTTTTGGTCTTTTCTAACCCATTTTTTGCCCTATTGAACCCACTTTTTGGCAATTTCATCTATTTCTAGCCCGCTTTTGGCCTTTTCTAACCCATTTTTACCCACTTCTAACCTGTCTGGAAACATTTTTGGCCATTTCTAAGTCATTTTAAGCCTCTATTTTTCCTTTCCTAACCCACTTCTGTCAATTTCTAACCCGTTTTAAGCCATTTCTTTCCTTTGCTAACCCCTTTCTTTCCTGTTTTCAACCATTTTTGTCCCTTTCTGACCTGGTTCTGCCCTTTTCTATCCCGTTTTTAGCCATTCTTGGCAATTTCTAAACACTTTTTCCCATTTCTATCCCATTTTTGCCCATTTGACACTCGTTTTAAGACATTTTTGGCCATTTCTAACCGGCTTTTGCCCTTTTCAAGCTACTTTCAAGCCTTCTTTTTTCCCATTTCTTACGCACTCTTGGAAGTTTCAGAAAAGTTTTAGGCCATTTTGGCCATTTCTATTCCATTTTTTCCCACTTCTAATGCCTTTTAAGTCATTTTTAGCTATTTCTAAAGCATTTTTGGCCCATTTCAACCCATTTTAAGCCTTTTTTGCTCTTTTCTAAACAATTTGCCTGTTTCTAACCCATTTCAAGCCATTTCTGGCTACTGTTAAGCAACCTTGGCCATTTCTCTCCCCTTTTTGCCAATCTGAAACCCTCTTTAAGCCATTTTTTGCCGTTTCCCTCATATTCTTGCCCACTTTCAACCCGTTTCAAGCCATTTGCTTCCTTTTCGAACTATTTTGTGCCCATTCCTTACCTGTATTTCGCCATATTTGGCCATTTCTAAACTATTTTTGCCCACTTCTAATCCTTTTTTTGCCCATTTCTAATCCATTTTTTGCCCATTTCTAATCCATTTTTGCCCATTTCCAAAATGTTTTATGCTCTTTTTGCCAATTCCAACCCATTTCTTAGCACCTCTCTAACCCCTTTTGAGCAATTTTGGGCCGTTTCTAACCTTTTTTATGCCACATTGGCCTCTTTCAAAGCCAGTTTTAGCCATTTCGAAACCACGTTTTCGCACTTCTAAGTCGGTTTAAGTAGGCTTTGGCCATTTCTAACCCCTTTTTGCGCATTTCTAACCCATTTTTAGCCATTGTTTTCCCTTTCCTTACTCATTTTTGCCTATTTCTTACCCGCTTTCAGCCATCTTGGGCCTTAGCTAACCCATTTTTACTCCCTGCTAACCTGTCTGGAACCATTTTTGGCCATTTCTCACTCATGTGTACCCATTTCTAACCCCTATAAAACCATTTTTGGCTATTTCTCAACAATTTTTAACATTCCTATCCCATGCTTGCCCATTTCGATCCTATTTTTGCCAAGTTTCAACCCGTTTTACGCCGTGGTTTTGCCTTTTCCAAACTGTTTTTGTCCATTTCTAACCTCTTTTGAGCCGTTTTGGTCTATTTCTAGCCCATTTTTGGCCATTTCTAGCCCGTTCAAAGCATTTTTTGGTGTTTTCTAACCCATTTTTTGCCCTATTGAACCCACTTTTTGCCAATTTCATCTATTTCTAGCCCGCTTTTGGCCTTTTCTAACCCATTTTTACCCACTTCTAACCTGTCTGGACACATTTTTGGCCATTTTAAGTCATTTTAAGCCTCTATTTTTCCTTTCCTAACCCACTTCTGTCAATTTCTAACCCGTTTTAAGCCATTTCTTTCCTTTGCTAACCCCTTTCTTTCCTGTTTTCAACCATTTTTGTCCCTTTCTGACCTGGTTCTGCCCTTTTCTATCCCGTTTTTAGCCATTCTTGGCAATTTCTAAACACTTTTTCCCATTTCTATCCCATTTTTGCCCATTTGACACTCGTTTTAAGACATTTTTGGCCATTTCTAACCGGCTTTTGCCCTTTTCAAGCTACTTTCAAGCCTTCTTTTTTCCCATTTCTTACGCACTCTTGGAAGTTTCAGAAAAGTTTTAGGCCATTTTGGCCATTTCTATTCCATTTTTTCCCACTTCTAATTCCTTTTAAGTCATTTTTAGCTATTTCTAAAGCATTTTTGGCCCATTTCAACCCATTTTAAGCCTTTTTTGCTCTTTTCTAAACAATTTGCCTGTTTCTAACCCATTTCAAGCCATTTCTGGCTACTGTTAAGCAACCTTGGCCATTTCTCTCCCCTTTTTGCCAATCTGAAACCCTCTTTAAGCCATTTTTTGCCGTTTCCCTCATATTCTTGCCCACTTTCAACCCGTTTCAAGCCATTTGCTTCCTTTTCGAACTATTTTGTGCCCATTCCTTACCTGTATTTCGCCATATTTGGCCATTTCTAAACTATTTTTGCCCACTTCTAATCCTTTTTTTGCCCATTTCTAATCCATTTTTTGCCCATTTCTAATCCATTTTTGCCCATTTCCAAAATGTTTTATGCTCTTTTTGCCAATTCTAACCCATTTCTTAGCACCTCTCTAACCCCTTTTGAGCAATTTTGGGCCGTTTCTAACCTTTTTTATGCCACATTGGCCTCTTTCAAAGCCAGTTTTAGCCATTTCGAAACCACGTTTTCGCACTTCTAAGTCGGTTTAAGTAGGCTTTGGCCATTTCTAACCCCTTTTTGCGCATTTCTAACCCATTTTTAGCCATTGTTTTCCCTTTCCTTACTCATTTTTGCCTATTTCTTACCCGCTTTCAGCCATCTTGGGCCTTAGCTAACCCATTTTTACTCCCTGCTAACCTGTCTGGAACCATTTTTGGCCATTTCTCACTCATGTGTACCCATTTCTAACCCCTATAAAACCATTTTTGGCTATTTCTCAACAATTTTTAACATTCCTATCCCATGCTTGCCCATTTCGATCCTATTTTTGCCAAGTTTCAACCCGTTTTACGCCGTGGTTTTGCCTTTTCCAAACTGTTTTTGTCCATTTCTAACCTCTTTTGAGCCGTTTTGGTCTATTTCTAGCCCATTTTTGGCCATTTCTAGCCCGTTCAACGCATTTTTTGGTGTTTTCTAACCCATTTTTTGCCCTATTGAACCCACTTTTTGGCAATTTCATCTATTTCTAGCCCGCTTTTGGCCTTTTCTAAGCCATTTTTACCCACTTCTAACCTGTCTGGAAACATTTTTGGCCATTTCTAAGTCATTTTAAGCCTCTATTTTTCCTTTCCTAACCCACTTCTGTCAATTTCTAACCCGTTTTAAGCCATTTCTTTCCTTTGCTAACCCCTTTCTTTCCTGTTTTCAACCATTTTTGTCCCTTTCTGACCTGGTTCTGCCCTTTTCTATCCCGTTTTTAGCCATTCTTGGCAATTTCTAAACACTTTTTCCCATTTCTATCCCATTTTTGCCCATTTGACACTCGTTTTAAGACATTTTTGGCCATTTCTAACCGGCTTTTGCCCTTTTCAAGCTACTTTCAAGCCTTCTTTTTTCCCATTTCTTACGCACTCTTGGAAGTTTCAGAAAAGTTTTAGGCCATTTTGGCCATTTCTATTCCATTTTTTCCCACTTCTAATTCCTTTTAAGTCATTTTTAGCTATTTCTAAAGCATTTTTGGCCCATTTCAACCCATTTTAAGCCTTTTTTGCTCTTTTCTAAACAATTTGCCTGTTTCTAACCCATTTCAAGCCATTTCTGGCTACTGTTAAGCAACCTTGGCCATTTCTCTCCCCTTTTTGCCAATCTGAAACCCTCTTTAATCCATTTTTTGCCGTTTCCCTCATATTCTTGCCCACTTTCAAGCCGTTTCAAGCCATTTGCTTCCTTTTCGAACTATTTTGTGCCCATTCCTTACCTGTATTTCGCCATATTTGGCCATTTCTAAACTATTTTTGCCCACTTCTAATCCTTTTTTTGCCCATTTCTAATCCATTTTTTGCCCATTTCTAATCCATTTTTGCCCATTTCCAAAATGTTTTATGCTCTTTTTGCCAATTCTAACCCATTTCTTAGCACCTCTCTAACCCCTTTTGAGCAATTTTGGGCCGTTTCTAACCTTTTTTATGCCACATTGGCCTCTTTCAAAGCCAGTTTTAGCCATTTCGAAACCACGTTTTCGCACTTCTAAGTCGGTTTAAGTAGGCTTTGGCCATTTCTAACCCCTTTTTGCGCATTTCTAACCCATTTTTAGCCATTGTTTTCCCTTTCCTTACTCATTTTTGCCTATTTCTTACCCGCTTTCAGCCATCTTGGGCCTTAGCTAACCCATTTTTACTCCCTGCTAACCTGTCTGGAACCATTTTTGGCCATTTCTCACTCATGTGTACCCATTTCTAACCCCTATAAAACCATTTTTGGCTATTTCTCAACAATTTTTGACATTCCTATCCCATGCTTGCCCTTTTCGATCCTATTTTTGCCAAGTTTCAACCCGTTTTACGCCGCGGTTTTGCCTTTTCCAAACTGTTTTTGTCCATTTCTAACCTCTTTTGAGCCGTTTTGGTCGATTTCTAGCCCATTTTTGGCCATTTCTAGCCCGTTCAAAGCATTTTTTGGTCTTTTCTAACCCATTTTTTGCCCTATTGAACCCACTTTTTGGCAATTTCATCTATTTCTAGCCCGCTTTTGGCCTTTTCTAACCCATTTTTACCCACTTCTAACCTGTCTGGAAACATTTTTGGCCATTTCTAGGTCATTTTAAGCCTCTATTTTTCCTTTCCTAACCCACTTCTGTCAATTTCTAACCCGTTTTAAGCCATTTCTTTCCTTTGCTAGCCACTTTCTTTCCTGTTTTCAACCATTTTTGTCCCTTTCTGACCTGGTTCTGCCCTTTTCTATCCCGTTTTTAGCCATTCTTGGCAATTTCTAAACACTTTTTCCCATTTCTATCCCATTTTTGCCCATTTGACACTCGTTTTAAGACATTTTTGGCCATTTCTAACCGGCTTTTGCCCTTTTCTAGCTACTTTCAAGCCTTCTTTTTTCCCATTTCTTACGCACTCTTGGAAGTTTCAGAAAAGTTTTAGGCCATTTTGGCCATTTCTATTCCATTTTTTCCCACTTCTAATGCCTTTTAAGTCATTTTTAGCTATTTCTAAAGCATTTTTGGCCCATTTCAACCCATTTTAAGCCTTTTTTGCTCTTTTCTAAACAATTTGCCTGTTTCTAACCCATTTCAAGCCATTTCTGGCTACTGTTAAGCAACCTTGGCCATTTCTCTCCCCTTTTTGCCAATCTGAAACCCTCTTTAATCCATTTTTTGCCGTTTCCCTCATATTCTTGCCCACTTTCAACCCGTTTCAAGCCATTTGCTTCCTTTTCGAACTATTTTGTGCCCATTCCTTACCTGTATTTCGCCATATTTGGCCATTTCTAAACTATTTTTGCCCACTTCTAATCCTTTTTTTGCCCATTTCTAATCCATTTTTTGCCCATTTCTAATCCATTTTTGCCCATTTCCAAAATGTTTTATGCTCTTTTTGCCAATTCTAACCCATTTCTTAGCACCTCTCTAACCCCTTTTGAGCAATTTTGGGCCGTTTCTAACCTTTTTTATGCCACATTGGCCTCTTTCAAAGCCAGTTTTAGCCATTTCGAAACCACGTTTTCGCACTTCTAAGTCGGTTTAAGTAGGCTTTGGCCATTTCTAACCCCTTTTTGCGCATTTCTAACCCATTTTTAGCCATTGTTTTCCCTTTCCTTACTCATTTTTGCCTATTTCTTACCCGCTTTCAGCCATCTTGGGCCTTAGCTAACCCATTTTTACTCCCTGCTAACCTGTCTGGAACCATTTTTTGGCCATTTCTCACTCATGTGTACCCATTTCTAACCCCTATAAAACCATTTTTGGCTATTTCTCAACAATTTTTGACATTCCTATCCCATGCTTGCCCTTTTCGATCCTATTTTTGCCAAGTTTCAACCCGTTTTACGCCGCGGTTTTGCCTTTTCCCAACTGTTTTTGTCCATTTCTAACCTGTTTTGAGCCGTTTTGGTCGATTTCTAGCCCATTTTTGGCCATTTCTAGCCCGTTCAAAGCATTTTTTGGTCTTTTCTAACCCATTTTTTGCCCTATTGAACCCACTTTTTGGCAATTTCATCTATTTCTAGCCCGCTTTTGGCCTTTTCTAACCCATTTTTACCCACTTCTAACCTGTCTGGAAACATTTTTGGCCATTTCTAGGTCATTTTAAGCCTCTATTTTTCCTTTCCTAACCCACTTCTGTCAATTTCTAACCCGTTTTAAGCCATTTCTTTCCTTTGCTAGCCACTTTCTTTCCTGTTTTCAACCATTTTTGTCCCTTTCTGACCTGGTTCTGCCCTTTTCTATCCCGTTTTTAGCCATTCTTGGCAATTTCTAAACACTTTTTCCCATTTCTATCCCATTTTTGCCCATTTGACACTCGTTTTAAGACATTTTTGGCCATTTCTAACTGGCTTTTGCCCTTTTCTAGCTACTTTCAAGCCTTCTTTTTTCCCATTTCTTACGCACTCTTGGAAGTTTCAGAAAAGTTGTAGGCCATTTTGTCCATTTCTATTCCATTTTTTCCCACTTCTAATGCCTTTTAAGTCATTTTTAGCTATTTCTAAAGCATTTTTGGCCCATTTCAACCCATTTTAAGCCTTTTTTGCTCTTTTCTAAACAATTTGCCTGTTTCTAACCCATTTCAAGCCATTTCTGGCTACTGTTAAGCAACCTTGGCCATTTCTCTCCCCTTTTTGCCAATCTGAAACCCTCTTTAAGCCATTTTTTGCCGTTTCCCTCATATTCTTGCCCACTTTCAACCCGTTTCAAGCCATTTGCTTCCTTTTCGAACTATTTTGTGCCCATTCCTTACCTGTATTTCGCCATATTTGGCCATTTCTAAACTATTTTTGCCCACTTCTAATCCTTTTTTTGCCCATTTCTAATCCATTTTTTGCCCATTTCTAATCCATTTTTGCCCATTTCCAAAATGTTTTATGCTCTTTTTGCCAATTCTAACCCATTTCTTAGCACCTCTCTAACCCCTTTTGAGCAATTTTGGGCCGTTTCTAACCTTTTTTATGCCACATTGGCCTCTTTCAAAGCCAGTTTTAGCCATTTCGAAACCACGTTTTCGCACTTCTAAGTCGGTTTAAGTAGGCTTTGGCCATTTCTAACCCCTTTTTGCGCATTTCTAACCCATTTTTAGCCATTGTTTTCCCTTTCCTTACTCATTTTTGCCTATTTCTTACCCGCTTTCAGCCATCTTGGGCCTTAGCTAACCCATTTTTACTCCCTGCTAACCTGTCTGGAACCATTTTTGGCCATTTCTCACTCATGTGTACCCATTTCTAACCCCTATAAAACCATTTTTGGCTATTTCTCAACAATTTTTGACATTCCTATCCCATGCTTGCCCTTTTCGATCCTATTTTTGCCAAGTTTCAACCCGTTTTACGCCGCGGTTTTGCCTTTTCCCAACTGTTTTTGTCCATTTCTAACCTGTTTTGAGCCGTTTTGGTCGATTTCTAGCCCATTTTTGGCCATTTCTAGCCCGTTCAAAGCATTTTTTGGTCTTTTCTAACCCATTTTTTGCCCTATTGAACCCACTTTTTGGCAATTTCATCTATTTCTAGCCCGCTTTTGGCCTTTTCTAACCCATTTTTACCCACTTCTAACCTGTCTGGAAACATTTTTGGCCATTTCTAGGTCATTTTAAGCCTCTATTTTTCCTTTCCTAACCCACTTCTGTCAATTTCTAACCCGTTTTAAGCCATTTCTTTCCTTTGCTAGCCACTTTCTTTCCTGTTTTCAACCATTTTTGTCCCTTTCTGACCTGGTTCTGCCCTTTTCTATCCTGTTTTTAGCCATTCTTGGCAATTTCTAAACACTTTTTCCCATTTCTATCCCATTTTTGCCCATTTGACACTCGTTTTAAGACATTTTTGGCCATTTCTAACCGGCTTTTGCCCTTTTCTAGCTACTTTCAAGCCTTCTTTTTTCCCATTTCTTACGCACTCTTGGAAGTTTCAGAAAAGTTGTAGGCCATTTTGTCCATTTCTATTCCATTTTTTCCCACTTCTAATGCCTTTTAAGTCATTTTTAGCTATTTCTAAAGCATTTTTGGCCCATTTCAACCCATTTTAAGCCTTTTTTGCTCTTTTCTAAACAATTTGCCTGTTTCTAACCCATTTCAAGCCATTTCTGGCTACTGTTAAGCAACCTTGGCCATTTCTCTCCCCTTTTTGCCAATCTGAAACCCTCTTTAATCCATTTTTTGCCGTTTCCCTCATATTCTTGCCCACTTTCAAGCCGTTTCAAGCCATTTGCTTCCTTTTCGAACTATTTTGTGCCCATTCCTTACCTGTATTTCGCCATATTTGGTCATTTCTAAACTATTTTTGCCCACTTCTAATCCTTTTTTTGCCCATTTCTAATCCATTTTTTGCCCATTTCTAATCCATTTTTGCCCATTTCCAAAATGTTTTATGCTCTTTTTGCCAATTCTAACCCATTTCTTAGCACCTCTCTAACCCCTTTTGAGCAATTTTGGGCCGTTTCTAACCTTTTTTATGCCACATTGGCCTCTTTCAAAGCCAGTTTTAGCCATTTCGAAACCACGTTTTCGCACTTCTAAGTCGGTTTAAGTAGGCTTTGGCCATTTCTAACCCCTTTTTGCGCATTTCTAACCCATTTTTAGCCATTGTTTTCCCTTTCCTTACTCATTTTTGCCTATTTCTTACCCGCTTTCAGCCATCTTGGGCCTTAGATAACCCATTTTTACTCCCTGCTAACCTGTCTGGAACCATTTTTGGCCATTTCTCACTCATGTGTACCCATTTCTAACCCCTATAAAACCATTTTTGGCTATTTCTCAACAATTTTTGACATTCCTATCCCATGCTTGCCCTTTTCGATCCTATTTTTGCCAAGTTTCAACCCGTTTTACGCCGCGGTTTTGCCTTTTCCCAACTGTTTTTGTCCATTTCTAACCTGTTTTGAGCCGTTTTGGTCGATTTCTAGCCCATTTTTGGCCATTTCTAGCCCGTTCAAAGCATTTTTTGGTCTTTTCTAACCCATTTTTTGCCCTATTGAACCCACTTTTTGGCAATTTCATCTATTTCTAGCCCGCTTTTGGCCTTTTCTAACCCATTTTTACCCACTTCTAACCTGTCTGGAACATTTTTGGCCATTTCTAGGTCATTTTAAGCCTCTATTTTTCCTTTCCTAACCCACTTCTGTCAATTTCTAACCCGTTTTAAGCCATTTCTTTCCTTTGCTAGCCACTTTCTTTCCTGTTTTCAACCATTTTTGTCCCTTTCTGACCTGGTTCTGCCCTTTTCTATCCTGTTTTTAGCCATTCTTGGCAATTTCTAAACACTTTTTCCCATTTCTATCCCATTTTTGCCCATTTGACACTCGTTTTAAGACATTTTTGGCCATTTCTAACCGGCTTTTGCCCTTTTCTAGCTACTTTCAAGCCTTCTTTTTTCCCATTTCTTACGCACTCTTGGAAGTTTCAGAAAAGTTGTAGGCCATTTTGTCCATTTCTATTCCATTTTTTCCCACTTCTAATGCCTTTTAAGTCATTTTTAGCTATTTCTAAAGCATTTTTGGCCCATTTCAACCCATTTTAAGCCTTTTTTGCTCTTTTCTAAACAATTTGCCTGTTTCTAACCCATTTCAAGCCATTTCTGGCTACTGTTAAGCAACCTTGGCCATTTCTCTCCCCTTTTTGCCAATCTGAAACCCTCTTTAATCCATTTTTTGCCGTTTCCCTCATATTCTTGCCCACTTTCAACCCGTTTCAAGCCATTTGCTTCGTTTTCGAACTATTTTGTGCCCATTCCTTACCTGTATTTCGCCATATTTGGCCATTTCTAAACTATTTTTGCCCACTTCTAATCCTTTTTTTGCCCATTTCTAATCCATTTTTTGCCCATTTCTAATCCATTTTTGCCCATTTCCAAAATGTTTTATGCTCTTTTTGCCAATTCTAACCCATTTCTTAGCACCTCTCTAACCCCTTTTGAGCAATTTTGGGCCGTTTCTAACCTTTTTTATGCCACATTGGCCTCTTTCAAAGCCAGTTTTAGCCATTTCGAAACCACGTTTTCGCACTTCTAAGTCGGTTTAAGTAGGCTTTGGCCATTTCTAACCCCTTTTTGCGCATTTCTAACCCATTTTTAGCCATTGTTTTCCCTTTCCTTACTCATTTTTGCCTATTTCTTACCCGCTTTCAGCCATCTTGGGCCTTAGATAACCCATTTTTACTCCCTGCTAACCTGTCTGGAACCATTTTTGGCCATTTCTCACTCATGTGTACCCATTTCTAACCCCTATAAAACCATTTTTGGCTATTTCTCAACAATTTTTGACATTCCTATCCCATGCTTGCCCATTTCGATCCTATTTTTGCCAAGTTTCAACCCGTTTTACGCCGTGGTTTTGCCATTTCCAAACTGTTTTTGTCCATTTATAACCTGTTTTGAGCCGTTTTGGTCTATTTCTAGCCCATTTTTCGCCATTTCTAGCCCGTTCAAAGCATTTTTTGGTCTTTTCTAACCCATTTTTTGCCCTATTGAACCCACTTTTTGCCAATTTCATCTATTTCTAGCCCGCTTTTGGCCTTTTCTAACCCATTTTACCCACTTCTAACCTGTCTGGCAACATTTTTGGCCATTTCTAAGTCATTTTAAGCCTCTATTTTTCCTTTCCTAACCCACTTCTGTCAATTTCTAACCCGTTTTAAGCCATTTCTTTCCTTTGCTAACCCCTTTCTTTCCTGTTTTCAACCATTTTTGTCCCTTTCTGACCTGGTTCTGCCCTTTTCTATCCCGTTTTTAGCCATTCTTGGCAATTTCTAAACACTTTTTCCCATTTCTATCCCATTTTTGCCCATTTGACACTCGTTTTAAGACATTTTTGGCCATTTCTAACCGGCTTTTGCCCTTTTCTAGCTACTTTCAAGCCTTCTTTTTTCCCATTTCTTACGCACTCTTGGAAGTTTCAGAAAAGTTTTAGGCCATTTTGGCCATTTCTATTCCATTTTTTCCCACTTCTAATGCCTTTTAAGTCATTTTTAGCTATTTCTAAAGCATTTTTGGCCCATTTCAAACCAATTAAAGCCTTTTTTGCTCTTTTCTAAACAATTTGCCTGTTTCTAACCCATTTCAAGCCATTTCTGGCTACTGTTAAGCAACCTTGGCCATTTCTCTCCCCTTTTTGCCAATCTGAAACCCTCTTTAATCCATTTTTTGCCGTTTCCCTCATATTCTTGCCCACTTTCAAGCCGTTTCAAGCCATTTGCTTCCTTTTCGAACTATTTTGTGCCCATTCCTTACCTGTATTTCGCCATATTTGGTCATTTCTAAACTATTTTTGCCCACTTCTAATCCTTTTTTTGCCCATTTCTAATCCATTTTTTGCCCATTTCTAATCCATTTTTGCCCATTTCCAAAATGTTTTATGCTCTTTTTGCCAATTCTAACCCATTTCTTAGCACCTCTCTAACCCCTTTTGAGAAATTTTGGGCCGTTTCTAACCTTTTTTATGCCACATTGGCCTCTTTCAAAGCAGTTTTAGCCATTTCGAAACCACGTTTTCGCACTTCTAAGTCGGTTTAAGTAGGCTTTGGCCATTTCTAACCCCTTTTTGCGCATTTCTAACCCATTTTTAGCCATTGTTTTCCCTTTCCTTACTCATTTTTGCCTATTTCTTACCCGCTTTCAGCCATCTTGGGCCTTAGCTAACCCATTTTTACTCCCTGCTAACCTGTCTGGAACCATTTTTGGCCATTTCTCACTCATGTGTACCCATTTCTAACCCCTATAAAACCATTTTTTGGCTATTTCTCAACAATTTTTGACATTCCTATCCCATGCTTGCCCTTTTCGATCCTATTTTTGCCAAGTTTCAACCCGTTTTACGCCGCGGTTTTGCCTTTTCACAACTGTTTTTGTCCATTTCTAACCTGTTTTGAGCCGTTTTGGTCGATTTCTAGCCCATTTTTGGCCATTTCTAGCCCGTTCAAAGCATTTTTTGGTCTTTTCTAACCCATTTTTTGCCCTATTGAACCCACTTTTTGGCAATTTCATCTATTTCTAGCCCGCTTTTGGCCTTTTCTAACCCATTTTTACCCACTTCTAACCTGTCTGGAAACATTTTTGGCCATTTCTAGGTCATTTTAAGCCTCTATTTTTCCTTTCCTAACCCACTTCTGTCAATTTCTAACCCGTTTTAAGCCATTTCTTTCCTTTGCTAGCCACTTTCTTTCCTGTTTTCAACCATTTTTGTCCCTTTCTGACCTGGTTCTGCCCTTTTCTATCCCGTTTTTAGCCATTCTTGGCAATTTCTAAACACTTTTTCCCATTTCTATCCCATTTTTGCCCATTTGACACTCGTTTTAAGACATTTTTGGCCATTTCTAACCGGCTTTTGCCCTTTTCTAGCTACTTTCAAGCCTTCTTTTTTCCCATTTCTTACGCACTCTTGGAAGTTTCAGAAAAGTTGTAGGCCATTTTGTCCATTTCTATTCCATTTTTTTCCCACTTCTAATGCCTTTTAAGTCATTTTTAGCTATTTCTAAAGCATTTTTGGCCCATTTCACCCATTTTAAGCCTTTTTTGCTCTTTTCTAAACAATTTGCCTGTTTCTAACCCATTTCAAGCCATTTCTGGCTACTGTTAAGCAACCTTGGCCATTTCTCTCCCCTTTTTGCCAATCTGAAACCCTCTTTAATCCATTTTTTGCCGTTTCCCTCATATTCTTGCCCACTTTCAAGCCGTTTCAAGCCATTTGCTTCCTTTTCGAACTATTTTGTGCCCATTCCTTACCTGTATTTCGCCATATTTGGTCATTTCTAAACTATTTTTGCCCACTTCTAATCCTTTTTTTGCCCATTTCTAATCCATTTTTTGCCCATTTCTAATCCATTTTTGCCCATTTCCAAAATGTTTTATGCTCTTTTTGCCAATTCTAACCCATTTCTTAGCACCTCTCTAACCCCTTTTGAGCAATTTTGGGCCGTTTCTAACCTTTTTTATGCCACATTGGCCTCTTTCAAAGCCAGTTTTAGCCATTTCGAAACCACGTTTTCGCACTTCTAAGTCGGTTTAAGTAGGCTTTGGCCATTTCTAACCCCTTTTTGCGCATTTCTAACCCATTTTTAGCCATTGTTTTCCCTTTCCTTACTCATTTTTGCCTATTTCTTACCCGCTTTCAGCCATCTTGGGCCTTAGATAACCCATTTTTACTCCCTGCTAACCTGTCTGGAACCATTTTTGGCCATTTCTCACTCATGTGTACCCATTTCTAACCCCTATAAAACCATTTTTGGCTATTTCTCAACAATTTTTGACATTCCTATCCCATGCTTGCCCTTTTCGATCCTATTTTTTGCCAAGTTTCAACCCGTTTTACGCCGCGGTTTTGCCATTTCCAAACTGTTTTTGTCCATTTCTAACCTGTTTTGAGCCGTTTTGGTCGATTTCTAGCCCATTTTTGGCCATTTCTAGCCCTTTCAAAGCATTTTTTGGTCTTTTCTAACCCATTTTTTGCCTATTGAACCCACTTTTTGCCAATTTCATCTATTTCTAGCCCGCTTTTGGCCTTTTCTAACCCATTTTTACCCACTTCTAACCTGTCTGGAAACATTTTTGGCCATTTCTAGGTCATTTTAAGCCTCTATTTTTCCTTTCCTAACCCACTTCTGTCAATTTCTAACCCGTTTTAAGCCATTTCTTTCCTTTGCTAGCCACTTTCTTTCCTGTTTTCAACCATTTTTGTCCCTTTCTGACCTGGTTCTGCCCTTTTCTATCCCGTTTTTAGCCATTCTTGGCAATTTCTAAACACTTTTTCCCATTTCTATCCCATTTTTGCCCATTTGACACTCGTTTTAAGACATTTTTGGCCATTTCTAACCGGCTTTTGCCCTTTTCTAGCTACTTTCAAGCTTCTTTTTTCCCATTTCTTACGCACTCTTGGAAGTTTCAGAAAAGTTGTAGGCCATTTTGGCCATTTCTATTCCATTTTTTCCCACTTCTAATGCCTTTTAAGTCATTTTTAGCTATTTCTAAAGCATTTTTGGCCCATTTCAACCCATTTTAAGCCTTTTTTGCTCTTTTCTAAACAATTTGCCTGTTTCTAACCCATTTCAAGCCATTTCTGGCTACTGTTAAGCAACCTTGGCCATTTCTCTCCCCTTTTTTGCCAATCTGAAACCCTCTTTAATCCATTTTTTGCCGTTTCCCTCATATTCTTGCCCACTTTCAACCCGTTTCAAGCCATTTGCTTCGTTTTCGAACTATTTTGTGCCCATTCCTTACCTGTATTTCGCCATATTTGGCCATTTCTAAACTATTTTTGCCCACTTCTAATCCTTTTTTTGCCCATTTCTAATCCATTTTTGCCCATTTCTAATCCATTTTTGCCCATTTCCAAAATGTTTTATGCTCTTTTTGCCAATTCCAACCCATTTCTTAGCACCTCTCTAACCCCTTTTGAGCAATTTTGGGCCGTTTCTAACCTTTTTTATGCCACATTGGCCTCTTTCAAAGCCAGTTTTAGCCATTTCGAAACCACGTTTTCGCACTTCTAAGTCGGTTTAAGTAGGCTTTGGCCATTTCTAACCCCTTTTTTGCGCATTTCTAACCCATTTTTAGCCATTGTTTTCCCTTTCCTTACTCATTTTTGCCTATTTCTTACCCGCTTTCAGCCATCTTGGCCTTAGCTAACCCATTTTTACTCCTGCTAACCTGTCTGGAACCATTTTTGGCCATTTCTCACTCATGTGTACCCATTTCTAACCCCTATAAAACCATTTTGGCTATTTCTCAACAATTTTTGACATTCCTATCCCATGCTTGCCCATTTCGATCCTATTTTTGCCAAGTTTCAACCCGTTTTACGCCGTGGTTTTGCCCATTTCCAAACTGTTTTTGTCCATTTATAACCTGTTTTGAGCCGTTTTGGTCTATTTCTAGCCCATTTTTGGCCATTTCTAGCCCGTTCAAAGCATTTTTTGGTGTTTTCTAACCCATTTTTTGCCCTATTGAACCCACTTTTTGCCAATTTCATCTATTTCTAGCCCGCTTTTGGCCTTTTCTAACCCATTTTTACCCACTTCTAACCTGTCTGGACACATTTTTGGCCATTTTAAGTCATTTTAAGCCTCTATTTTTCCTTTCCTAACCACTTCTGTCAATTTCTAACCCGTTTTAAGCCATTTCTTTCCTTTGCTAACCCCTTTCTTTCCTGTTTTCAACCATTTTTGTCCCTTTCTGACCTGGTTCTGCCCTTTTCTATCCCGTTTTTAGCCATTCTTGGCAATTTCTAAACACTTTTTCCCATTTCTATCCCATTTTTGCCATTTGACACTCGTTTTAAGACATTTTTGGCCATTTCTAACCGGCTTTTGCCCTTTTCAAGCTACTTTCAAGCCTTCTTTTTTCCCATTTCTTACGCACTCTTGGAAGTTTCAGAAAAGTTTTAGGCCATTTTGGCCATTTCTATTCCATTTTTTCCCACTTCTAATTCCTTTTAAGTCATTTTTAGCTATTTCTAAAGCATTTTTGGCCCATTTCAACCCATTTTAAGCCTTTTTTGCTCTTTTCTAAACAATTTGCCTGTTTCTAACCCATTTCAAGCCATTTCTGGCTACTGTTAAGCAACCTTGGCCATTTCTCTCCCCTTTTTGCCAATCTGAAACCCTCTTTAAGCCATTTTTTGCCGTTTCCCTCATATTCTTGCCCACTTTCAACCCGTTTCAAGCCATTTGCTTCCTTTTCGAACTATTTTGTGCCCATTCCTTACCTGTATTTCGCCATATTTGGCCATTTCTAAACTATTTTTGCCCACTTCTAATCCTTTTTTTGCCCATTTCTAATCCATTTTTTGCCCATTCTAATCCATTTTTGCCCATTTCAAAATGTTTTATGCTCTTTTTGCCAATTCTAACCCATTTCTTAGCACCTCTCTAACCCCTTTTGAGCAATTTTGGGCCGTTTCTAACCTTTTTTATGCCACATTGGCCTCTTTCAAAGCCAGTTTTAGCCATTTCGAAACCACGTTTTCGCACTTCTAAGTCGGTTTAAGTAGGCTTTGGCCATTTCTAACCCCTTTTTGCGCATTTCTAACCCATTTTTAGCCATTGTTTTCCCTTTCCTTACTCATTTTTGCCTATTTCTTACCCGCTTTCAGCCATCTTGGGCCTTAGCTAACCCATTTTTACTCCCTGCCTAACCTGTCTGGAACCATTTTTGGCCATTTCTCACTCATGTGTACCCATTTCTAACCCCTATAAAACCATTTTTGGCTATTTCTCAACAATTTTTAACATTCCTATCCCATGCTTGCCCATTTCGATCCTATTTTTGCCAAGTTTCAACCCGTTTTACGCCGTGGTTTTGCCTTTTCCAAACTGTTTTTGTCCATTTCTAACCTCTTTTGAGCCGTTTTGGTCTATTTCTAGCCCATTTTTGGCCATTTCTAGCCCGTTCAACGCATTTTTTGGTGTTTTCTAACCCATTTTTTGCCCTATTGAACCCACTTTTTGGCAATTTCATCTATTTCTAGCCCGCTTTTGGCCTTTTCTAAGCCATTTTTACCCACTTCTAACCTGTCTGGAAACATTTTTGGCCATTTCTAAGTCATTTTAAGCCTCTATTTTTCCTTTCCTAACCCACTTCTGTCAATTTCTAACCCGTTTTAAGCCATTTCTTTCCTTTGCTAACCCCTTTCTTTCCTGTTTTCAACCATTTTTGTCCCTTTCTGACCTGGTTCTGCCCTTTTCTATCCCGTTTTTAGCCATTCTTGGCAATTTCTAAACACTTTTTCCCATTTCTATCCCATTTTTGCCCATTTGACACTCGTTTTAAGACATTTTTGGCCATTTCTAACCGGCTTTTGCCCTTTTCAAGCTACTTTCAAGCCTTCTTTTTTCCCATTTCTTACGCACTCTTGGAAGTTTCAGAAAAGTTTTAGGCCATTTTGGCCATTTCTATTCCATTTTTTCCCACTTCTAATTCCTTTTAAGTCATTTTTAGCTATTTCTAAAGCATTTTTGGCCCATTTCAACCCATTTTAAGCCTTTTTTGCTCTTTTCTAAACAATTTGCCTGTTTCTAACCCATTTCAAGCCATTTCTGGCTACTGTTAAGCAACCTTGGCCATTTCTCTCCCTTTTTGCCAATCTGAAACCCTCTTTAATCCATTTTTTGCCGTTTCCCTCATATTCTTGCCCACTTTCAAGCCGTTTCAAGCCATTTGCTTCCTTTTCGAACTATTTTGTGCCCATTCCTTACCTGTATTTCGCCATATTTGGCCATTTCTAAACTATTTTTGCCCACTTCTAATCCTTTTTTTGCCCATTTCTAATCCATTTTTTGCCCATTTCTAATCCATTTTTGCCCATTTCCAAAATGTTTTATGCTCTTTTTGCCAATTCTAACCCATTTCTTAGCACCTCTCTAACCCCTTTTGAGCAATTTTGGGCCGTTTCTAACCTTTTTTATGCCACATTGGCCTCTTTCAAAGCCAGTTTTAGCCATTTCGAAACCACGTTTTCGCACTTCTAAGTCGGTTTAAGTAGGCTTTGGCCATTTCTAACCCCTTTTTGCGCATTTCTAACCCATTTTTAGCCATTGTTTTCCCTTTCCTTACTCATTTTTGCCTATTTCTTACCCGCTTTCAGCCATCTTGGCCTTAGCTAACCCATTTTTACTCCCTGCTAACCTGTCTGGAACCATTTTTGCCATTTCTCACTCATGTGTACCCATTTCTAACCCCTATAAAAACCATTTTTGGCTATTCTCAACAATTTTTTGACATTCCTATCCCATGCTTGCCCTTTTCGATCCTATTTTTGCCAAGTTTCAACCCGTTTTACGCCGTGGTTTTGCCATTTCCAAACTGTTTTTGTCCATTTCTAACCTCTTTTGAGCCGTTTTGGTCGATTTCTAGCCCATTTTTGGCCATTTCTAGCCCGTTCAAAGCATTTTTTGGTCTTTTCTAACCCATTTTTTGCCCTATTGAACCCACTTTTTGGCAATTTCATCTATTTCTAGCCCGCTTTTGGCCTTTTCTAACCCATTTTTACCCACTTCTAACCTGTCTGGAAACATTTTTGGCCATTTCTAGGTCATTTAAAGCCTCTATTTTTCCTTTCCTAACCCACTTCTGTCAATTTCTAACCCGTTTTAAGCCATTTCTTTCCTTTGCTAGCCACTTTCTTTCCTGTTTTCAACCATTTTTGTCCCTTTCTGACCTGGTTCTGCCCTTTTCTATCCCGTTTTTAGCCATTCTTGGCAATTTCTAAACACTTTTTCCCATTTCTATCCCATTTTTGCCCATTTGACACTCGTTTTAAGACATTTTTGGCCATTTCTAACCGGCTTTTGCCCTTTTCTAGCTACTTTCAAGCCTTCTTTTTTCCCATTTCTTACGCACTCTTGGAAGTTTCAGAAAAGTTGTAGGCCATTTTGTCCATTTCTATTCCATTTTTTCCCACTTCTAATGCCTTTTAAGTCATTTTTAGCTATTTCTAAAGCATTTTTGGCCCATTTCAACCCATTTTAAGCCTTTTTTGCTCTTTTCTAAACAATTTGCCTGTTTCTAACCCATTTCAAGCCATTTCTGGCTACTGTTAAGCAACCTTGGCCATTTCTCTCCCCTTTTTGCCAATCTGAAACCCTCTTTAATCCATTTTTTGCCGTTTCCCTCATATTCTTGCCCACTTTCAAGCCGTTTCAAGCCATTTGCTTCCTTTTCGAACTATTTTGTGCCCATTCCTTACCTGTATTTCGCCATATTTGGTCATTTCTAAACTATTTTTGCCCACTTCTAATCCTTTTTTTGCCCATTTCTAATCCATTTTTTGCCCATTTCTAATCCATTTTTGCCCATTTCCAAAATGTTTTATGCTCTTTTTGCCAATTCTAACCCATTTCTTAGCACCTCTCTAACCCCTTTTGAGCAATTTTGGGCCGTTTCTAACCTTTTTTATGCCACATTGGCCTCTTTCAAAGCCAGTTTTAGCCATTTCGAAACCACGTTTTCGCACTTCTAAGTCGGTTTAAGTAGGCTTTGGCCATTTCTAACCCCTTTTTGCGCATTTCTAACCCATTTTCATTAGCCTTGTTTCCCTTTCCTTACTCATTTTTGCCTATTTCTTACCCGCTTTCAGCCATCTTGGGCCTTAGATAACCCATTTTTACTCCCTGCTAACCTGTCTGGAACCATTTTTGGCCATTTCTCACTCATGTGTACCCATTTCTAACCCCTATAAAACCATTTTTGGCTATTTCTCAACAATTTTTGACATTCCTATCCCATGCTTGCCCTTTTCGATCCTATTTTTGCCAAGTTTCAACCCGTTTTACGCCGCGGTTTTGCCATTTCCAAACTGTTTTTGTCCATTTCTAACCTGTTTTGAGCCGTTTTGGTCGATTTCTAGCCCATTTTTGGCCATTTCTAGCCCTTTCAAAGCATTTTTTGGTCTTTTCTAACCCATTTTTTGCCCTATTGAACCCACTTTTTGCCAATTTCATCTATTTCTAGCCCGCTTTTGGCCTTTTCTAACCCATTTTTACCCACTTCTAACCTGTCTGGAAACATTTTTGGCCATTTCTAGGTCATTTTAAGCCTCTATTTTTCCTTTCCTAACCCACTTCTGTCAATTTCTAACCCGTTTTAAGCCATTTCTTTCCTTTGCTAGCCACTTTCTTTCCTGTTTTCAACCATTTTTGTCCCTTTCTGACCTGGTTCTGCCCTTTTCTATCCCGTTTTTAGCCATTCTTGGCAATTTCTAAACACTTTTTCCCATTTCTATCCCATTTTTGCCCATTTGACACTCGTTTTAAGACATTTTTGGCCATTTCTAACCGGCTTTTGCCCTTTTCTAGCTACTTTCAAGCCTTCTTTTTTCCCATTTCTTACGCACTCTTGGAAGTTTCAGAAAAGTTGTAGGCCATTTTGGCCATTTCTATTCCATTTTTTCCCACTTCTAATGCCTTTTAAGTCATTTTTAAGCTATTTCTAAAGCATTTTTGGCCCATTTCAACCCATTTTAAGCCTTTTTTGCTCTTTTCTAAACAATTTGCCTGTTTCTAACCCATTTCAAGCCATTTCTGGCTACTGTTAAGCAACCTTGGCCATTTCTCTCCCCTTTTTTGCCAATCTGAAACCCTCTTTAATCCATTTTTTGCCGTTTCCCTCATATTCTTGCCCACTTTCAACCCGTTTCAAGCCATTTGCTTCGTTTTCGAACTATTTTGTGCCCATTCCTTACCTGTATTTCGCCATATTTGGCCATTTCTAAACTATTTTTGCCCACTTCTAATCCTTTTTTTGCCCATTTCTAATCCATTTTTTGCCCATTTCTAATCCATTTTTGCCCATTTCCAAAATGTTTTATGCTCTTTTTGCCAATTCCAACCCATTTCTTAGCACCTCTCTAACCCCTTTTGAGCAATTTTGGGCCGTTTCTAACCTTTTTTATGCCACATTGGCCTCTTTCAAAGCCAGTTTTAGCCATTTCGAAACCACGTTTTCGCACTTCTAAGTCGGTTTAAGTAGGCTTTGGCCATTTCTAACCCCTTTTTGCGCATTTCTAACCCATTTTTAGCCATTGTTTTCCCTTTCCTTACTCATTTTTGCCTATTTCTTACCCGCTTTCAGCCATCTTGGGCCTTAGATAACCCATTTTTACTCCCTGCTAACCTGTCTGGAACCATTTTGGCCATTTCTCACTCATGTGTACCCATTTCTAACCCCTATAAAACCATTTTTGGCTATTTCTCAACAATTTTTGACATTCCTATCCCATGCTTGCCCATTTCGATCCTATTTTTGCCAAGTTTCACCCGTTTTACGCCGTGGTTTTGCCATTTCCAAACTGTTTTTGTCCATTTATAACCTGTTTTGAGCCGTTTTGGTCTATTTCTAGCCCATTTTTGGCCATTTCTAGCCCGTTCAAAGCATTTTTTGGTCTTTTCTAACCCATTTTTTGCCCTATTGAACCCACTTTTTGCCAATTTCATCTATTTCTAGCCCGCTTTTGGCCTTTTCTAAGCCATTTTTACCCACTTCTAACCTGTCTGGCAACATTTTTGGCCATTTCTAAGTCATTTTAAGCCTCTATTTTTCCTTTCCTAACCCACTTCTGTCAATTTCTAACCCGTTTTAAGCCATTTCTTTCCTTTGCTAACCCCTTTCTTTCCTGTTTTCAACCATTTTTGTCCCTTTCTGACCTGGTTCTGCCCTTTTCTATCCCGTTTTTAGCCATTCTTGGCAATTTCTAAACACTTTTTCCCATTTCTATCCCATTTTTGCCCATTTGACACTCGTTTTAAGACATTTTTGGCCATTTCTAACCGGCTTTTGCCCTTTTCTAGCTACTTTCAAGCCTTCTTTTTTCCCATTTCTTACGCACTCTTGGAAGTTTCAGAAAAGTTTTAGGCCATTTTGGCCATTTCTATTCCATTTTTTCCCACTTCTAATTCCTTTTAAGTCATTTTTAGCTATTTCTAAAGCATTTTTGGCCCATTTCAACCCATTTTAAGCCTTTTTTGCTCTTTTCTAAACAATTTGCCTGTTTCTAACCCATTTCAAGCCATTTCTGGCTACTGTTAAGCAACCTTGGCCATTTCTCTCCCCTTTTTGCCAATCTGAAACCCTCTTTAAGCCATTTTTTTGCCGTTTCCCTCATATTCTTGCCCACTTTCAACCCGTTTCAAGCCATTTGCTTCCTTTTCGAACTATTTTGTGCCCATTCCTTACCTGTATTTCGCCATATTTGGCCATTTCTAAACTATTTTTGCCCACTTCTAATCCTTTTTTTGCCCATTTCTAATCCATTTTTTGCCCATTTCTAATCCATTTTTGCCCATTTCCAAAATGTTTTATGCTCTTTTTGCCAATTCCAACCCATTTCTTAGCACCTCTCTAACCCCTTTTGAGCAATTTTGGGCCGTTTCTAACCTTTTTTATGCCACATTGGCCTCTTTCAAAGCCAGTTTTAGCCATTTCGAAACCACGTTTTCGCACTTCTAAGTCGGTTTAAGTAGGCTTTGGCCATTTCTAACCCCTTTTTTTCGCATTTCTAACCCATTTTTAGCCATTGTTTTCCCTTTCCTTACTCATTTTTTGCCTATTTCTTACCCGCTTTCAGCCATCTTGGGCCTTAGCTAACCCATTTTTACTCCCTGCTAACCTGTCTGGAACCATTTTTGGCCATTTCTCACTCATGTGTACCCATTTCTAACCCCTATAAAACCATTTTTGGCTATTTCTCAACAATTTTTGACATTCCTATCCATGCTTGCCCTTTTCGATCCTATTTTTGCCAAGTTTCAACCCGTTTTACGCCGTGGTTTTGCCATTTCCAAACTGTTTTTGTCCATTTCTAACCTGTTTTGAGCCGTTTTGGTCGATTTCTAGCCCATTTTTGGCCATTTCTAGCCCGTTCAAAGCATTTTTTGGTGTTTTCTAACCCATTTTTTGCCCTATTGAACCCACTTTTTGCCAATTTCATCTATTTCTAGCCCGCTTTTGGCCTTTTCTAACCCATTTTTACCCACTTCTAACCTGTCTGGAAACATTTTTGGCCATTTCTAGGTCATTTTAAGCCTCTATTTTTCCTTTCCTAACCCACTTCTGTCAATTTCTAACCCGTTTTAAGCCATTTCTTTCCTTTGCTAACCCCTTTCTTTCCTGTTTTCAACCATTTTTGTCCCTTTCTGACCTGGTTCTGCCCTTTTCTATCCCGTTTTTAGCCATTCTTGGCAATTTCTAAACACTTTTTCCCATTTCTATCCCATTTTTGCCCATTTGACACTCGTTTTAAGACATTTTTGGCCATTTCTAACCGGCTTTTGCCCTTTTCTAGCTACTTTCAAGCCTTCTTTTTTCCCATTTCTTACGCACTCTTGAAGTTTCAGAAAAGTTTTAGGCCATTTTGGCCATTTCTATTCCATTTTTTCCCACTTCTAATTCCTTTTATGTCATTTTTAGCTATTTCTAAAGCATTTTTGGCCCATTTCAACCCATTTTAAGCCTTTTTTGCTCTTTTCTAAACAATTTGCCCGTTTCTAACCCATTTCAAGCCATTTCTGGCTACTGTTAAGCAACCTTGGCCATTTCTCTCCCCTTTTTGCCAATCTGAAACCCTCTTTAATCCATTTTTTGCCGTTTCCCTCATATTCTTGCCCACTTTCAAGCCGTTTCAAGCCATTTGCTTCCTTTTCGAACTATTTTGTGCCCATTCCTTACCTGTATTTCGCCATATTTGGCCATTTCTAAACTATTTTTGCCCACTTCTAATCCTTTTTTTGCCCATTTCTAATCCATTTTTTGCCCATTTCTAATCCTTTTTTGCCCATTTCCAAAATGTTTTATGCTCTTTTTGCCAATTCTAACCCATTTCTTAGCACCTCTCTAACCCCTTTTGAGCAATTTTGGGGCCGTTTCTAACCTTTTTTATGCCGCATTGGCCTCTTTCAAAGCAGTTTTAGCCATTTCGAAACCACGTTTTCGCACTTCTAAGTCGGTTTAAGTAGGCTTTGGCCATTTCTAACCCCTTTTTGCGCATTTCTAACCCATTTTTAGCCATTGTTTTCCCTTTCCTTACTCATTTTTGCCTATTTCTTACCCGCTTTCAGCCATCTTGGGCCTTAGCTAACCCATTTTTACTCCCTGCTAACCTGTCTGGAACCATTTTTGGCCATTTCTCACTCATGTGTACCCATTTCTAACCCCTATAAAACCATTTTTGGCTATTTCTCAACAATTTTTGACATTCCTATCCCATGCTTGCCCATTTCGATCCTATTTTTGCCAAGTTTCAACCCGTTTTACGCCGTGGTTTTGCCATTTCCAAACTGTTTTTGTCCATTTCTAACCTGTTTTGAGCCGTTTTGGTCGATTTCTAGCCCATTTTTGGCCATTTCTAGCCCGTTCAAAGCATTTTTTGGTCTTTTCTAACCCATTTTTTGCCCTATTGAACCCACTTTTTGCCAATTTCATCTATTTCTAGCCCGCTTTTGGCCTTTTCTAAGCCATTTTTACCCACTTCTAACCTGTCTGGAAACATTTTTGGCCATTTCTAAGTCATTTTAAGCCTCTATTTTTCCTTTCCTAACCCACTTCTGTCAATTTCTAACCCGTTTTAAGCCATTTCTTTCCTTTGCTAACCCCTTTCTTTCCTGTTTTCAACCATTTTTGTCCCTTTCTGACCTGGTTCTGCCCTTTTCTATCCCGTTTTTAGCCATTCTAGGCAATTTCTAAACACTTTTTCCCATTTCTATCCCATTTTTGCCCATTTGACACTCGTTTTAAGACATTTTTGGCCATTTCTAACCGGCTTTTGCCCTTTTCTAGCTACTTTCAAGCCTTCTTTTTTCCCATTTCTTACGCACTCTTGGAAGTTTCAGAAAAGTTTTAGGCCATTTTGGCCATTTCTATTCCATTTTTTCCCACTTCTAATTCCTTTTAAGTCATTTTTAGCTATTTCTAAAGCATTTTTGGCCCATTTCAACCCATTTTAAGCCTTTTTGCTCTTTTCGAAACAATTTGCCCGTTTCTAACCCATTTCAAGCCATTTCTGGCTACTGTTAAGCAACCTTGGCCATTTCTCTCCCCTTTTTGCCAATCTGAAACCCTCTTTAATCCATTTTTTGCCGTTTCCCTCATATTCTTGCCCACTTTCAAGCCGTTTCAAGCCATTTGCTTCCTTTTCGAACTATTTTGTGCCCATTCCTTACCTGTATTTCGCCATATTTGGCCATTTCTAAACTATTTTTGCCCACTTCTAATCCTTTTTTTGCCCATTTCTAATCCATTTTTTGCCCATTTCTAATCCATTTTTGCCCATTTCCAAAATGTTTTATGCTCTTTTTGCCAATTCTAACCCATTTCTTAGCACCTCTCTAACCCCTTTTGAGCAATTTTGGGCCGTTTCTAACCTTTTTTATGCCGCATTGGCCTCTTTCAAAGCCAGTTTTAGCCATTTCGAAACCACGTTTTCGCACTTCTAAGTCGGTTTAAGTAGGCTTTGGCCATTTCTAACCCCTTTTTGCGCATTTCTAACCCATTTTTAGCCATTGTTTTCCCTTTCCTTACTCATTTTTGCCTATTTCTTACCCCGCTTTCAGCCATCTTGGGCCTTAGCTAACCCATTTTTACTCCCTGCTAACCTGTCTGGAACCATTTTTGGCCATTTCTCACTCATGTGTACCCATTTCTAACCCCTATAAAACCATTTTTGGCTATTTCTCAACAATTTTTGACATTCCTATCCCATGCTTGCCCATTTCGATCCTATTTTTGCCAAGTTTCAACCCGTTTTACGCCGTGGTTTTGCCTTTTCCAAACTGTTTTTGTCCATTTCTAACCTCTTTTGAGCCGTTTTGGTCTATTTCTAGCCCATTTTTGGCCATTTCTAGCCCGTTCAAAGCATTTTTTGGTCTTTTCTAACCCATTTTTTGCCCTATTGAACCCACTTTTTGCCAATTTCATCTATTTCTAGCCCGCTTTTGGCCTTTTCTAAGCCATTTTTACCCACTTCTAACCTGTCTGGAAACATTTTTGGCCATTTCTAAGTCATTTTAAGCCTCTATTTTTCCTTTCCTAACCCACTTCTGTCAATTTCTAACCCGTTTTAAGCCATTTCTTTCCTTTGCTAACCCCTTTCTTTCCTGTTTTCAACCATTTTTGTCCCTTTCTGACCTGGTTCTGCCCTTTTCTATCCCGTTTTTAGCCATTCTTGGCAATTTCTAAACACTTTTTCCCATTTCTATCCCATTTTTGCCCATTTGACACTCGTTTTAAGACATTTTTGGCCATTTCTAACCGGCTTTTGCCCTTTTCTAGCTACTTTCAAGCCTTCTTTTTTCCCATTTCTTACGCACTCTTGGAAGTTTCAGAAAAGTTTTAGGCCATTTTGGCCATTTCTATTCCATTTTTTCCCACTTCTAATTCCTTTTAAGTCATTTTTAGCTATTTCTAAAGCATTTTTGGCCCATTTCAACCCATTTTAAGCCTTTTTTGCTCTTTTCGAAACAATTTGCCCGTTTCTAACCCATTTCAAGCCATTTCTGGCTACTGTTAAGCAACCTTGGCCATTTCTCTCCCCTTTTTGCCAATCTGAAACCCTCTTTAAGCCATTTTTTGCCGTTTCCCTCATATTCTTGCCCACTTTCAAGCCGTTTCAAGCCATTTGCTTCCTTTTCGAACTATTTTGTGCCCATTCCTTACCTGTATTTCGCCATATTTGGCCATTTCTAAACTATTTTTGCCCACTTCTAATCCTTTTTTTGCCCATTTCTAATCCATTTTTTGCCCATTTCTAATCCATTTTTGCCCATTTCCAAAATGTTTTATGCTCTTTTTGCCAATTCTAACCCATTTCTTAGCACCTCTCTAACCCCTTTTGAGCAATTTTGGGCCGTTTCTAACCTTTTTTATGCCGCATTGGCCTCTTTCAAAGCCAGTTTTAGCCATTTCGAAACCACGTTTTCGCACTTCTAAGTCGGTTTAAGTAGGCTTTGGCCATTTCTAACCCCTTTTTGCGCATTTCTAACCCATTTTTAGCCATTGTTTTCCCTTTCCTTACTCATTTTTGCCTATTTCTTACCCGCTTTCAGCCATCTTGGGCCTTAGCTAACCCATTTTTACTCCCTGCTAACCTGTCTGGAACCATTTTTGGCCATTTCTCACTCATGTGTACCCATTTCTAACCCCTATAAAACCATTTTTGGCTATTTCTCAACAATTTTTGACATTCCTATCCCATGTTTGCCCATTTCGATCCTATTTTTGCCAAGTTTCAACCCGTTTTACGCCGTGGTTTTGCCTTTTCCAAACTGTTTTTGTCCATTTCTAACCTCTTTTGAGCCGTTTTGGTCTATTTCTAGCCCATTTTTGGCCATTTCTAGCCCGTTCAAAGCATTTTTTGGTGTTTTCTAACCCATTTTTTGCCCTATTGAACCCACTTTTTGCCAATTTCATCTATTTCTAGCCCGCTTTTGGCCTTTTCTAAGCCATTTTTACCCACTTCTAACCTGTCTGGAAACATTTTTGGCCATTTCTAAGTCATTTTAAGCCTCTATTTTTCCTTTCCTAACCCACTTCTGTCAATTTCTAACCCGTTTTAAGCCATTTCTTTCCTTTGCTAACCCCTTTCTTTCCTGTTTTCAACCATTTTTGTCCCTTTCTGACCTGGTTCTGCCCTTTTCTATCCCGTTTTTAGCCATTCTTGGCAATTTCTAAACACTTTTTCCCATTTCTATCCCATTTTTGCCCATTTGACACTCGTTTTAAGACATTTTTGGCCATTTCTAACCGGCTTTTGCCCTTTTCTAGCTACTTTCAAGCCTTCTTTTTTCCCATTTCTTACGCACTCTTGGAAGTTTCAGAAAAGTTTTAGGCCATTTTGGCCATTTCTATTCCATTTTTTCCCACTTCTAATTCCTTTTAAGTCATTTTTAGCTATTTCTAAAGCATTTTTGGCCCATTTCAACCCATTTTAAGCCTTTTTTGCTCTTTTCGAAACAATTTGCCCGTTTCTAACCCATTTCAAGCCATTTCTGGCTACTGTTAAGCAACCTTGGCCATTTCTCTCCCCTTTTTGCCAATCTGAAACCCTCTTTAATCCATTTTTTGCCGTTTCCCTCATATTCTTGCCCACTTTCAAGCCGTTTCAAGCCATTTGCTTCCTTTTCGAACTATTTTGTGCCCATTCCTTACCTGTATTTCGCCATATTTGGCCATTTCTAAACTATTTTTGCCCACTTCTAATCCTTTTTTTGCCCATTTCTAATCCATTTTTTGCCCATTTCTAATCCATTTTTGCCCATTTCCAAAATGTTTTATGCTCTTTTTGCCAATTCTAACCCATTTCTTAGCACCTCTCTAACCCCTTTTGAGCAATTTTGGGCCGTTTCTAACCTTTTTTATGCCGCATTGGCCTCTTTCAAAGCCAGTTTTAGCCATTTCGAAACCACGTTTTCGCACTTCTAAGTCGGTTTAAGTAGGCTTTGGCCATTTCTAACCCCTTTTTTTCGCATTTCTAACCCATTTTTAGCCATTGTTTTCCCTTTCCTTACTCATTTTTGCCTATTTCTTACCCGCTTTCAGCCATCTTGGGCCTTAGTTAACCCATTTTTACTCCCTGCTAACCTGTCTGGAACCATTTTTGGCCATTTCTCACTCATGTGTACCCATTTCTAACCCCTATAAAACCATTTTTGGCTATTTCTCAACAATTTTTGACATTCCTATCCCATGCTTGCCCATTTCGATCCTATTTTTGCCAAGTTTCAACCCGTTTTACGCCGTGGTTTTGCCTTTTCCGAACTGTTTTTGTCCATTTCTAACCTGTTTTGAGCCGTTTTGGTCGATTTCTAGCCCATTTTTGGCCATTTCTAGCCCGTTCAAAGCATTTTTTGGTCTTTTCTAACCCATTTTTTGCCCTATTGAACCCACTTTTTGCCAATTTCATCTATTTCTAGCCCGCTTTTGGCCTTTTCTAACCCATTTTTACCCACTTCTAACCTGTCTGGAAACATTTTTGGCCATTTCTAGGTCATTTTAAGCCTCTATTTTTCCTTTCCTAACCCACTTCTGTCAATTTCTAACCCGTTTTAAGCCATTTCTTTCCTTTGCTAACCCCTTCCTTTCCTGTTTTCAACCATTTTTGTCCCTTTCTGACCTGGTTCTGCCCTTTTCTATCCCGTTTTTAGCCATTCTTGGCAATTTCTAAACACTTTTTCCCATTTCTATCCCATTTTTGCCCATTTGACACTCGTTTTAAGACATTTTTGGCCATTTCTAACCGGCTTTTGCCCTTTTCTAGCTACTTTCAAGCCTTCTTTTTTCCCATTTCTTACGCACTCTTGGAAGTTTCAGAAAAGTTTTAGGCCATTTTGGCCATTTCTATTCCATTTTTTCCCACTTCTAATTCCTTTTAAGTCATTTTTAGCTATTTCTAAAGCATTTTTGGCCCATTTCAACCCATTTTAAGCCTTTTTTGCTCTTTTCTAAACAATTTGCCCGTTTCTAACCCATTTCAAGCCATTTCTGGCTACTGTTAAGCAACCTTGGCCATTTCTCTCCCCTTTTTGCCAATCTGAAACCCTCTTTAATCCATTTTTTGCCGTTTCCCTCATATTCTTGCCCACTTTCAAGCCGTTTCAAGCCATTTGCTTCCTTTTCGAACTATTTTGTGCCCATTCCTTACCTGTATTTCGCCATATTTGGCCATTTCTAAACTATTTTTGCCCACTTCTAATCCTTTTTTTGCCCATTTCTAATCCATTTTTTGCCCATTTCTAATCCATTTTTGCCCATTTCCAAAATGTTTTATGCTCTTTTTGCCAATTCTAACCCATTTCTTAGAACCTCTCTAACCCCTTTTGAGCAATTTTGGGCCGTTTCTAACCTTTTTTATGCCACATTGGCCTCTTTCAAAGCCAGTTTTAGCCATTTCGAAACCACGTTTTCGCACTTCTAAGTCGGTTTAAGTAGGCTTTGGCCATTTCTAACCCCTTTTTTTCGCATTTCTAACCCATTTTTAGCCATTGTTTTCCCTTTCCTTACTCATTTTTGCCTATTTCTTACCCGCTTTCAGCCATCTTGGGCCTTAGCTAACCCATTTTTACTCCCTGCTAACCTGTCTGGAACCATTTTTGGCCATTTCTCACTCATGTGCACCCATTTCTAACCCCGATAAAACCATTTTTGGCTATTTCTCAACAATTTTTGACATTCCTATCCCATGCTTGCCCATTTCGATCCTATTTTTGCCAAGTTTCAACCCGTTTTACGCCGTGGTTTTGCCATTTCCAAACTGTTTTTGTCCATTTCTAACCTGTTTTGAGCCGTTTTGGTCGATTTCTAGCCCATTTTTGGCCATTTCTAGCCCGTTCAAAGCATTTTTTGGTGTTTTCTAACCCATTTTTTTGCCCTATTGAACCCACTTTTTGGCAATTTCATCTATTTCTAGCCCGCTTTTGGCCTTTTCTAACCCATTTTTACCCACTTCTAACCTGTCTGGAAACATTTTTGGCCATTTCTAAGTCATTTTAAGCCTCTATTTTTCCTTTCCTAACCCACTTCTGTCAATTTCTAACCCGTTTTAAGCCATTTCTTTCCTTTGCTAACCCCTTTCTTTCCTGTTTTCAACCATTTTTGTCCCTTTCTGACCTGGTTCTGCCCTTTTCTATCCCGTTTTTAGCCATTCTTGGCAATTTCTAAACACTTTTTCCCATTTCTATCCCATTTTTGCCCATTTGACACTCGTTTTAAGCCATTTTTGGCCATTTCTAACCGGCTTTTGCCCTTTTCTAGCTACTTTCAAGCCTTCTTTTTTCCCATTTCTTACGCACTCTTGGAAGTTTCAGAAAAGTTTTAGGCCATTTTGGCCATTTCTATTCCATTTTTTCACACTTCTAATTCCTTTTAAGTCATTTTTAGCTATTTCTAAAGCATTTTTGGCCCGTTTCAACCCATTTTAAGCCTTTTTTGCTCTTTTCTAAACAATTTGCCCGTTTCTAACCCATTTCAAGCCATTTCTGGCTACTGTTAAGCAACCTTGGCCATTTCTCTCCCCTTTTTGCCAATCTGAAACCCTCTTTAATCCATTTTTTGCCGTTTCCCTCATATTCTTGCCCACTTTCAAGCCGTTTCAAGCCATTTGCTTCCTTTTCGAACTATTTTGTGCCCATTCCTTACCTGTATTTCGCCATATTTGGCCATTTCTAAACTATTTTTGCCCACTTCTAATCCTTTTTTTGCCCATTTCTAATCCATTTTTTGCCCATTTCTAATCCATTTTTGCCCATTTCCAAAATGTTTTATGCTCTTTTTGCCAATTCTAACCCATTTCTTATCACCTCTCTAACCCCTTTTGAGCAATTTTGGGCCGTTTCTAACCTTTTTTATGCCACATTGGCCTCTTTCAAAGCCAGTTTTAGCCATTTCGAAACCACGTTTTCGCACTTCTAAGTCGGTTTAAGTAGGCTTTGGCCATTTCTAACCCCTTTTTTTCGCATTTCTAACCCATTTTTAGCCATTGTTTTCCCTTTCCTTACTCATTTTTGCCTATTTCTTACCCGCTTTCAGCCATCTTGGGCCTTAGCTAACCCATTTTTACTCCCTGCTAACCTGTCTGGAACCATTTTTGGCCATTTCTCACTCATGTGCACCCATTTCTAACCCCGATAAAACCATTTTTGGCTATTTCTCAACAATTTTTGACATTCCTATCCCATGCTTGCCCATTTCGATCCTATTTTTGCCAAGTTTCAACCCGTTTTACGCCGTGGTTTTGCCATTTCCAAACTGTTTTTGTCCATTTCTAACCTGTTTTGAGCCGTTTTGGTCGATTTCTAGCCCATTTTTGGCCATTTCTAGCCCGTTCAAAGCATTTTTTGGTCTTTTCTAACCCATTTTTTGCCCTATTGAACCCACTTTTTGCCAATTTCATCTATTTCTAGCCCGCTTTTGGCCTTTTCTAAGCCATTTTTACCCACTTCTAACCTGTCTGGAAACATTTTTGGCCATTTCTAAGTCATTTTAAGCCTCTATTTTTCCTTTCCTAACCCACTTCTGTCAATTTCTAACCCGTTTTAAGCCATTTCTTTCCTTTGCTAACCCCTTTCTTTCCTGTTTTCAACCATTTTTGTCCCTTTCTGACCTGGTTCTGCCCTTTTCTATCCCGTTTTTAGCCATTCTTGGCAATTTCTAAACACTTTTTCCCATTTCTATCCCATTTTTGCCCATTTGACACTCGTTTTAAGACATTTTTGGCCATTTCTAACCGGCTTTTGCCCTTTTCTAGCTACTTTCAAGCCTTCTTTTTTCCCATTTCTTACGCACTCTTGGAAGTTTCAGAAAAGTTTTAGGCCATTTTGGCCATTTCTATTCCATTTTTTCCCACTTCTAATTCCTTTTAAGTCATTTTTAGCTATTTCTAAAGCATTTTTGGCCCATTTCAACCCATTTTAAGCCTTTTTTGCTCTTTTCTAAACAATTTGCCCGTTTCTAACCCATTTCAAGCCATTTCTGGCTACTGTTAAGCAACCTTGGCCATTTCTCTCCCCTTTTTGCCAATCTGAAACCCTCTTTAAGCCATTTTTTGCCGTTTCCCTCATATTCTTGCCCACTTTCAACCCGTTTCAAGCCATTTGCTCCCTTTTCGAACTATTTTGTGCCCATTCCTTACCTGTATTTCGCCATATTTGGACATTTCTAAACTATTTTTGCTCACTTCTAATCCTTTTTTTGCCCATTTCTAATCCATTTTTTGCCCATTTCTAATCCATTTTTGCCCATTTCCAAAATGTTTTATGCTCTTTTTGCCAATTCTAACCCATTTCTTAGCACCTCTCTAACCCCTTTTGAGCAATTTTGGGCCGTTTCTAACCTTTTTTATGCCACATTGGCCTCTTTCAAAGCCAGTTTTAGCCATTTCGAAACCACGTTTTCGCACTTCTAAGTCGGTTTAAGTAGGCTTTGGCCATTTCTAACCCCTTTTTTTCGCATTTCTAACCCATTTTTAGCCATTGTTTTCCCTTTCCTTACTCATTTTTGCCTATTTCTTACCCGCTTTCAGCCATCTTGGGCCTTAGCTAACCCATTTTTACTCCCTGCTAACCTGTCTGGAACCATTTTTGGCCATTTCTCACTCATGTGTACCCATTTCTAACCCCTATAAAACCATTTTTGGCTATTTCTCAACAATTTTTGACATTCCTATCCCATGTTTGCCCATTTCGATCCTATTTTTGCCAAGTTTCAACCCGTTTTACGCCGTGGTTTTGCCTTTTCCAAACTGTTTTTGTCCATTTCTAACCTCTTTTGAGCCGTTTTGGTCTATTTCTAGCCCATTTTTGGCCATTTCTAGCCCGTTCAAAGCATTTTTTGGTGTTTTCTAACCCATTTTTTGCCCTATTGAACCCACTTCTTGGCAATTTCATCTATTTCTAGCCCGCTTTTGGCCTTTTCTAACCCATTTTTACCCACTTCTAACCTGTCTGGAAACATTTTTGGCCATTTCTAGGTCATTTTAAGCCTCTATTTTTCCTTTCCTAACCCACTTCTGTCAATTTCTAACCCGTTTTAAGCCATTTCTTTCCTTTGCTAACCCCTTTCTTTCCTGTTTTCAACCATTTTTGTCCCTTTCTGACCTGGTTCTGCCCTTTTCTATCCCGTTTTTAGCCATTCTTGGCAATTTCTAAACACTTTTTCCCATTTCTATCCCATTTTTGCCCATTTGACACTCGTTTTAAGACATTTTTGGCCATTTCTAACCGGCTTTTGCCCTTTTCTAGCTACTTTCAAGCCTTCTTTTTTCCCATTTCTTACGCACTCTTGGAAGTTTCAGAAAAGTTTTAGGCCATTTTGGCCATTTCTATTCCATTTTTTCCCACTTCTAATTCCTTTTAAGTCATTTTTAGCTATTTCTAAAGCATTTTTGGCCCATTTCAACCCATTTTAAGCCTTTTTTGCTCTTTTCTAAACAATTTGCCTGTTTCTAACCCATTTCAAGCCATTTCTGGCTACTGTTAAGCAACCTTGGCCATTTCTCTCCCCTTTTTGCCAATCTGAAACCCTCTTTAATCCATTTTTTGCCGTTTCCCTCATATTCTTGCCCACTTTCAACCCGTTTCAAGCCATTTGCTTCCTTTTCGAACTATTTTGTGCCCATTCCTTACCTGTATTTCGCCATATTTGGCCATTTCTAAACTATTTTTGCCCACTTCTAATCCTTTTTTTGCCCATTTCTAATCCATTTTTTGCCCATTTCTAATCCATTTTTGCCCATTTCCAAAATATTTTATGCCCTTTTTGCCAATTCTAACCCATTTCTTAGCACCTTTCTAACTCATTTTGAGCAATTTTGGGCCGTTTCTAACCTTTTTTATGCCACATTGGCCTCTTTCAAAGCCAGTTTTAGCCATTTCGAAACCACGTTTTCGCACTTCTAAGTCGGTTTAAGTAGGCTTTGGCCATTTCTAACCCCTTTTTGCGCATTTCTAACCCATTTTTAGCCATTATTTTCCCTTTCCTTACTCATTTTTGCCTATTTCTTACCCGCTTTCAGCCATCTTGGGCCTTAGCTAACCCATTTTTACTCCCTGCTAACCTGTCTGGAACCATTTTTGGCCATTTCTCACTCATGTGTACCCATTTCTAACCCCTATAAAACCATTTTTGGCTATTTCTCAACAATTTTTGACATTCCTATCCCATGTTTGCCCATTTCGATCCTATTTTTGCCAAGTTTCAACCCGTTTTACGCCGTGGTTTTGCCTTTTCCAAACTGTTTTTGTCCATTTCTAACCTCTTTTGAGCCGTTTTGGTCTATTTCTAGCCCATTTTTGGCCATTTCTAGCCCGTTCAAAGCATTTTTTGGTGTTTTCTAACCCATTTTTTGCCCTATTGAACCCACTTCTTGGCAATTTCATCTATTTCTAGCCCGCTTTTGGCCTTTTCTAACCCATTTTTACCCACTTCTAACCTGTCTGGAAACATTTTTGGCCATTTCTAGGTCATTTTAAGCCTCTATTTTTCCTTTCCTAACCCACTTCTGTCAATTTCTAACCCGTTTTAAGCCATTTCTTTCCTTTGCTAACCCCTTTCTTTCCTGTTTTCAACCATTTTTGTCCCTTTCTGACCTGGTTCTGCCCTTTTCTATCCCGTTTTTAGCCATTCTTGGCAATTTCTAAACACTTTTTCCCATTTCTATCCCATTTTTGCCCATTTGACACTCGTTTTAAGACATTTTTGGCCATTTCTAACCGGCTTTTGCCCTTTTCTAGCTACTTTCAAGCCTTCTTTTTTCCCATTTCTTACGCACTCTTGGAAGTTTCAGAAAAGTTTTAGGCCATTTTGGCCATTTCTATTCCATTTTTTCCCACTTCTAATTCCTTTTAAGTCATTTTTAGCTATTTCTAAAGCATTTTTGGCCCATTTCAACCCATTTTAAGCCTTTTTTGCTCTTTTCTAAACAATTTGCCTGTTTCTAACCCATTTCAAGCCATTTCTGGCTACTGTTAAGCAACCTTGGCCATTTCTCTCCCCTTTTTGCCAATCTGAAACCCTCTTTAAGCCATTTTTTGCCGTTTCCCTCATATTCTTGCCCACTTTCAACCCGTTTCAAGCCATTTGCTTCCTTTTCGAACTATTTTGTGCCCATTCCTTACCTGTATTTCGCCATATTTGGCCATTTCTAAACTATTTTTGCCCACTTCTAATCCTTTTTTTGCCCATTTCTAATCCATTTTTTGCCCATTTCTAATCCATTTTTGCCCATTTCCAAAATATTTTATGCCCTTTTTGCCAATTCTAACCCATTTCTTAGCACCTTTCTAACTCATTTTGAGCAATTTTGGGCCGTTTCTAACCTTTTTTATGCCACATTGGCCTCTTTCAAAGCCAGTTTTAGCCATTTCGAAACCACGTTTTCGCACTTCTAAGTCGGTTTAAGTAGGCTTTGGCCATTTCTAACCCCTTTTTGCGCATTTCTAACCCATTTTTAGCCATTATTTTCCCTTTCCTTACTCATTTTTGCCTATTTCTTACCCGCTTTCAGCCATCTTGGGCCTTAGCTAACCCATTTTTACTCCCTGCTAACCTGTCTGGAACCATTTTTGGCCATTTCTCACTCATGTGTACCCATTTCTAACCCCTATAAAACCATTTTTGGCTATTTCTCAACAATTTTTGACATTCCTATCCCATGCTTGCCCTTTTCGATCCTATTTTTGCCAAGTTTCAACCCGTTTTACGCCGTGGTTTTGCCATTTCCAAACTGTTTTTGTCCATTTCTAACCTGTTTTGAGCCGTTTTGGTCAATTTCTAGCCCATTTTTGGCCATTTCTAGCCCGTTCAAAGCATTTTTTGGTGTTTTCTAACCCATTTTTTGCCCTATTGAACCCATTTTTTGGCAATTTCATCTATTTCTAGCCCGCTTTTGGCCTTTTCTAACCCATTTTTACCCACTTCTAACCTGTCTGGAAACATTTTTGGCCATTTCTAGGTCATTTTAAGCCTCTATTTTTCCTTTCCTAACCCACTTCTGTCAATTTCTAACCCGTTTTAAGCCATTTCTTTCCTTTGCTAACCCCTTTCTTTCCTGTTTTCAACCATTTTTGTCCCTTTCTGACCTGGTTCTGCCCTTTTCTATCCCGTTTTTAGCCATTCTTGGCAATTTCTAAACACTTTTTCCCATTTCTATCCCATTTTTGCCCATTTGACACTCGTTTTAAGACATTTTTGGCCATTTCTAGCCGGCTTTTGCTCTTTTCTAGCTACTTTCAAGCCTTCTTTTTTCCCATTTCTTACGCACTCTTGGAAGTTTCAGAAAAGTTTTAGGCCATTTTGGCCATTTCTATTCCATTTTTTCCCACTTCTAATTCCTTTTAAGTCATTTTTAGCTATTTCTAAAGCATTTTTGGCCCATTTCAACCCATTTTAAGCCTTTTTTGCTCTTTTCTAAACAATTTGCCTGTTTCTAACCCATTTCAAGCCATTTCTGGCTACTGTTAAGCAACCTTGGCCATTTCTCTCCCCTTTTTGCCTATCTGAAACCCTCCTTAAGCCATATTTTGCCGTTTCCCTCATATTCTTGCCCACTTTCAACCCGTTTCAAGCCATTTGCTTCCTTTTCGAACTATTTTGTGCCCATTCCTTACCTGTATTTCGCCATATTTGGCCATTTCTAAACTATTTTTGCCCACTTCTAATCCTTTTTTTGCCCATTTCTAATCCATTTTTTGCCCATTTCTAATCCATTTTTGCCCATTTCCAAAATGTTTTATGCTCTTTTTGCCAATTCTAACCCATTTCTTAGCACCTCTCTAACCCCTTTTGAGCAATTTTGGGCCGTTTCTAACCTTTTTTATGCCACATTGGCCTCTTTCAAAACCAGTTTTAGCCATTTCGAAACCACGTTTTCGCACTTCTAAGTCGGTTTAAGCAGGCTTTGGCCATTTCTAACCCCTTTTTGCGCATTTCTAACCCATTTTTAGCCATTATTTTCCCTTTCCTTACTCATTTTTGCCTATTTCTTACCCGCTTTCAGCCATCTTGGGCCTTAGATAACCCATTTTTACTCCCTGCTAACCTGTCTGGAACCATTTTTGGCCATTTCTCACTCATGTGTACCCATTTCTAACCCCTATAAAACCATTTTTGGCTATTTCTCAACAATTTTTGACATTCCTATCCCATGCTTGCCCTTTTCGATCCTATTTTTGCCAAGTTTCAACCCGTTTTACGCCGCGGTTTTGCCTTTTCCCAACTGTTTTTGTCCATTTCTAACCTGTTTTGAGCCGTTTTGGTCGATTTCTAGCCCATTTTTGGCCATTTCTAGCCCGTTCAAAGCATTTTTTGGTCTTTTCTAACCCATTTTTTGCCCTATTGAACCCACTTTTTGGCAATTTCATCTATTTCTAGCCCGCTTTTGGCCTTTTCTAACCCATTTTTACCCACTTCTAACCTGTCTGGAAACATTTTTGGCCATTTCTAGGTCATTTTAAGCCTCTATTTTTCCTTTCCTAACCCACTTCTGTCAATTTCTAACCCGTTTTAAGCCATTTCTTTCCTTTGCTAACCCCTTTCTTTCCTGTTTTCAACCATTTTTGTCCCTTTCTGACCTGGTTCTGCCCTTTTCTATCCCGTTTTTAGCCATTCTTGGCAATTTCTAAACACTTTTTCCCATTTCTATCCCATTTTTGCCCATTTGACACTCGTTTTAAGACATTTTTGGCCATTTCTAACCGGCTTTTGCCCTTTTCTAGCTACTTTCAAGACTTCTTTTTTCCCATTTCTTACGCACTCTTGGAAGTTTCAGAAAAGTTTTAGGCCATTTTGGCCATTTCTATTCCATTTTTTCCCACTTCTAATTCCTTTTAAGTCATTTTTAGCTATTTCTAAAGCATTTTTGGCCCATTTCAACCCATTTTAAGCCTTTTTTGCTCTTTTCGAAACAATTTGCCCGTTTCTAACCCATTTCAAGCCATTTCTGGCTACTGTTAAGCAACCTTGGCCATTTCTCTCCCCTTTTTGCCAATCTGAAACCCTCTTTAATCCATTTTTTGCCGTTTCCCTCATATTCTTGCCCACTTTCAAGCCGTTTCAAGCCATTTGCTTCCTTTTCGAACTATTTTGTGCCCATTCCTTACCTGTATTTCGCCATATTTGGCCATTTCTAAACTATTTTTGCCCACTTCTAATCCTTTTTTTGCCCATTTCTAATCCATTTTTTGCCCATTTCTAATCCATTTTTGCCCATTTCCAAAATGTTTTATGCTCTTTTTGCCAATTCTAACCCATTTCTTAGCACCTCTCTAACCCCTTTTGAGCAATTTTGGGCCGTTTCTAACCTTTTTTATGCCACATTGGCCTCTTTCAAAGCCAGTTTTAGCCATTTCGAAACCACGTTTTCGCACTTCTAAGTCGGTTTAAGTAGGCTTTGGCCATTTCTAACCCCTTTTTTTCGCATTTCTAACCCATTTTTAGCCATTGTTTTCCCTTTCCTTACTCATTTTTGCCTATTTCTTACCCGCTTTCAGCCATCTTGGGCCTTAGTTAACCCATTTTTACTCCCTGCTAACCTGTCTGGAACCATTTTTGGCCATTTCTCACTCATGTGTACCCATTTCTAACCCCTATAAAACCATTTTTGGCTATTTCTCAACAATTTTTGACATTCCTATCCCATGCTTGCCCATTTCGATCCTATTTTTGCCAAGTTTCAACCCGTTTTACGCCGTGGTTTTGCCTTTTCCGAACTGTTTTTGTCCATTTCTAACCTCTTTTGAGCCGTTTTGGTCGATTTCTAGCCCATTTTTGGCCATTTCTAGCCCGTTCAAAGCATTTTTTGGTCTTTTCTAACCCATTTTTTGCCCTATTGAACCCACTTTTTGCCAATTTCATCTATTTCTAGCCCGCTTTTGGCCTTTTCTAACCCATTTTTACCCACTTCTAACCTGTCTGGAAACATTTTTGGCCATTTCTAGGTCATTTTAAGCCTCTATTTTTCCTTTCCTAACCCACTTCTGTCAATTTCTAACCCGTTTTAAGCCATTTCTTTCCTTTGCTAACCCCTTTCTTTCCTGTTTTCAACCATTTTTGTCCCTTTCTGACCTGGTTCTGCCCTTTTCTATCCCGTTTTTAGCCATTCTTGGCAATTTCTAAACACTTTTTCCCATTTCTATCCCATTTTTGCCCATTTGACACTCGTTTTAAGACATTTTTGGCCATTTCTAACCGGCTTTTGCCCTTTTCTAGCTACTTTCAAGCCTTCTTTTTTCCCATTTCTTACGCACTCTTGGAAGTTTCAGAAAAGTTTTAGGCCATTTTGGCCATTTCTATTCCATTTTTTCCCACTTCTAATTCCTTTTAAGTCATTTTTAGCTATTTCTAAAGCATTTTTGGCCCATTTCAACCCATTTTAAGCCTTTTTTGCTCTTTTCTAAACAATTTGCCCGTTTCTAACCCATTTCAAGCCATTTCTGGCTACTGTTAAGCAACCTTGGCCATTTCTCTCCCCTTTTTGCCAATCTGAAACCCTCTTTAATCCATTTTTTGCCGTTTCCCTCATATTCTTGCCCACTTTCAAGCCGTTTCAAGCCATTTGCTTCCTTTTCGAACTATTTTGTGCCCATTCCTTACCTGTATTTCGCCATATTTGGCCATTTCTAAACTATTTTTGCCCACTTCTAATCCTTTTTTTGCCCATTTCTAATCCATTTTTTGCCCATTTCTAATCCATTTTTGCCCATTTCCAAAATGTTTTATGCTCTTTTTGCCAATTCTAACCCATTTCTTAGAACCTCTCTAACCCCTTTTGAGCAATTTTGGGCCGTTTCTAACCTTTTTTATGCCACATTGGCCTCTTTCAAAGCCAGTTTTAGCCATTTCGAAACCACGTTTTCGCACTTCTAAGTCGGTTTAAGTAGGCTTTGGCCATTTCTAACCCCTTTTTTTCGCATTTCTAACCCATTTTTAGCCATTGTTTTCCCTTTCCTTACTCATTTTTGCCTATTTCTTACCCGCTTTCAGCCATCTTGGGCCTTAGCTAACCCATTTTTACTCCCTGCTAACCTGTCTGGAACCATTTTTGGCCATTTCTCACTCATGTGCACCCATTTCTAACCCCGATAAAACCATTTTTGGCTATTTCTCAACAATTTTTGACATTCCTATCCCATGCTTGCCCATTTCGATCCTATTTTTGCCAAGTTTCAACCCGTTTTACGCCGTGGTTTTGCCATTTCCAAACTGTTTTTGTCCATTTCTAACCTGTTTTGAGCCGTTTTGGTCGATTTCTAGCCCATTTTTGGCCATTTCTAGCCCGTTCAAAGCATTTTTTGGTGTTTTCTAACCCATTTTTTGCCCTATTGAACCCACTTTTTGGCAATTTCATCTATTTCTAGCCCGCTTTTGGCCTTTTCTAACCCATTTTTACCCACTTCTAACCTGTCTGGAAACATTTTTGGCCATTTCTAAGTCATTTTAAGCCTCTATTTTTCCTTTCCTAACCCACTTCTGTCAATTTCTAACCCGTTTTAAGCCATTTCTTTCCTTTGCTAACCCCTTTCTTTCCTGTTTTCAACCATTTTTGTCCCTTTCTGACCTGGTTCTGCCCTTTTCTATCCCGTTTTTAGCCATTCTTGGCAATTTCTAAACACTTTTTCCCATTTCTATCCCATTTTTGCCCATTTGACACTCGTTTTAAGCCATTTTTGGCCATTTCTAACCGGCTTTTGCCCTTTTCTAGCTACTTTCAAGCCTTCTTTTTTCCCATTTCTTACGCACTCTTGGAAGTTTCAGAAAAGTTTTAGGCCATTTTGGCCATTTCTATTCCATTTTTTCACACTTCTAATTCCTTTTAAGTCATTTTTAGCTATTTCTAAAGCATTTTTGGCCCGTTTCAACCCATTTTAAGCCTTTTTTGCTCTTTTCTAAACAATTTGCCCGTTTCTAACCCATTTCAAGCCATTTCTGGCTACTGTTAAGCAACCTTGGCCATTTCTCTCCCCTTTTTGCCAATCTGAAACCCTCTTTAATCCATTTTTTGCCGTTTCCCTCATATTCTTGCCCACTTTCAAGCCGTTTCAAGCCATTTGCTTCCTTTTCGAACTATTTTGTGCCCATTCCTTACCTGTATTTCGCCATATTTGGCCATTTCTAAACTATTTTTGCCCACTTCTAATCCTTTTTTTGCCCATTTCTAATCCATTTTTTGCCCATTTCTAATCCATTTTTGCCCATTTCCAAAATGTTTTATGCTCTTTTTGCCAATTCTAACCCATTTCTTATCACCTCTCTAACCCCTTTTGAGCAATTTTGGGCCGTTTCTAACCTTTTTTATGCCACATTGGCCTCTTTCAAAGCCAGTTTTAGCCATTTCGAAACCACGTTTTCGCACTTCTAAGTCGGTTTAAGTAGGCTTTGGCCATTTCTAACCCCTTTTTTTCGCATTTCTAACCCATTTTTAGCCATTGTTTTCCCTTTCCTTACTCATTTTTGCCTATTTCTTACCCGCTTTCAGCCATCTTGGGCCTTAGCTAACCCATTTTTACTCCCTGCTAACCTGTCTGGAACCATTTTTGGCCATTTCTCACTCATGTGCACCCATTTCTAACCCCGATAAAACCATTTTTGGCTATTTCTCAACAATTTTTGACATTCCTATCCCATGCTTGCCCATTTCGATCCTATTTTTGCCAAGTTTCAACCCGTTTTACGCCGTGGTTTTGCCATTTCCAAACTGTTTTTGTCCATTTCTAACCTGTTTTGAGCCGTTTTGGTCGATTTCTAGCCCATTTTTGGCCATTTCTAGCCCGTTCAAAGCATTTTTTGGTCTTTTCTAACCCATTTTTTGCCCTATTGAACCCACTTTTTGCCAATTTCATCTATTTCTAGCCCGCTTTTGGCCTTTTCTAAGCCATTTTTACCCACTTCTAACCTGTCTGGAAACATTTTTGGCCATTTCTAAGTCATTTTAAGCCTCTATTTTTCCTTTCCTAACCCACTTCTGTCAATTTCTAACCCGTTTTAAGCCATTTCTTTCCTTTGCTAACCCCTTTCTTTCCTGTTTTCAACCATTTTTGTCCCTTTCTGACCTGGTTCTGCCCTTTTCTATCCCGTTTTTAGCCATTCTTGGCAATTTCTAAACACTTTTTCCCATTTCTATCCCATTTTTGCCCATTTGACACTCGTTTTAAGACATTTTTGGCCATTTCTAACCGGCTTTTGCCCTTTTCTAGCTACTTTCAAGCCTTCTTTTTTCCCATTTCTTACGCACTCTTGGAAGTTTCAGAAAAGTTTTAGGCCATTTTGGCCATTTCTATTCCATTTTTTCCCACTTCTAATTCCTTTTAAGTCATTTTTAGCTATTTCTAAAGCATTTTTGGCCCATTTCAACCCATTTTAAGCCTTTTTTGCTCTTTTCTAAACAATTTGCCCGTTTCTAACCCATTTCAAGCCATTTCTGGCTACTGTTAAGCAACCTTGGCCATTTCTCTCCCCTTTTTGCCAATCTGAAACCCTCTTTAAGCCATTTTTTGCCGTTTCCCTCATATTCTTGCCCACTTTCAACCCGTTTCAAGCCATTTGCTCCCTTTTCGAACTATTTTGTGCCCATTCCTTACCTGTATTTCGCCATATTTGGACATTTCTAAACTATTTTTGCTCACTTCTAATCCTTTTTTTGCCCATTTCTAATCCATTTTTTGCCCATTTCTAATCCATTTTTGCCCATTTCCAAAATGTTTTATGCTCTTTTTGCCAATTCTAACCCATTTCTTAGCACCTCTCTAACCCCTTTTGAGCAATTTTGGGCCGTTTCTAACCTTTTTTATGCCACATTGGCCTCTTTCAAAGCCAGTTTTAGCCATTTCGAAACCACGTTTTCGCACTTCTAAGTCGGTTTAAGTAGGCTTTGGCCATTTCTAACCCCTTTTTTTCGCATTTCTAACCCATTTTTAGCCATTGTTTTCCCTTTCCTTACTCATTTTTGCCTATTTCTTACCCGCTTTCAGCCATCTTGGGCCTTAGCTAACCCATTTTTACTCCCTGCTAACCTGTCTGGAACCATTTTTGGCCATTTCTCACTCATGTGTACCCATTTCTAACCCCTATAAAACCATTTTTGGCTATTTCTCAACAATTTTTGACATTCCTATCCCATGTTTGCCCATTTCGATCCTATTTTTGCCAAGTTTCAACCCGTTTTACGCCGTGGTTTTGCCTTTTCCAAACTGTTTTTGTCCATTTCTAACCTCTTTTGAGCCGTTTTGGTCTATTTCTAGCCCATTTTTGGCCATTTCTAGCCCGTTCAAAGCATTTTTTGGTGTTTTCTAACCCATTTTTTGCCCTATTGAACCCACTTCTTGGCAATTTCATCTATTTCTAGCCCGCTTTTGGCCTTTTCTAACCCATTTTTACCCACTTCTAACCTGTCTGGAAACATTTTTGGCCATTTCTAGGTCATTTTAAGCCTCTATTTTTCCTTTCCTAACCCACTTCTGTCAATTTCTAACCCGTTTTAAGCCATTTCTTTCCTTTGCTAACCCCTTTCTTTCCTGTTTTCAACCATTTTTGTCCCTTTCTGACCTGGTTCTGCCCTTTTCTATCCCGTTTTTAGCCATTCTTGGCAATTTCTAAACACTTTTTCCCATTTCTATCCCATTTTTGCCCATTTGACACTCGTTTTAAGACATTTTTGGCCATTTCTAACCGGCTTTTGCCCTTTTCTAGCTACTTTCAAGCCTTCTTTTTTCCCATTTCTTACGCACTCTTGGAAGTTTCAGAAAAGTTTTAGGCCATTTTGGCCATTTCTATTCCATTTTTTCCCACTTCTAATTCCTTTTAAGTCATTTTTAGCTATTTCTAAAGCATTTTTGGCCCATTTCAACCCATTTTAAGCCTTTTTTGCTCTTTTCTAAACAATTTGCCCGTTTTTAACCCATTTCAAGCCATTTCTGGCTACTGTTAAGCAACCTTGGCCATTTCTCTCCCCTTTTTGCCAATCTGAAACCCTCTTTAATCCATTTTTTGCCGTTTCCCTCATATTCTTGCCCACTTTCAACCCGTTTCAAGCCATTTGCTTCCTTTTCGAACTATTTTGTGCCCATTCCTTACCTGTATTTCGCCATATTTGGCCATTTCTAAACTATTTTTGCCCACTTCTAATCCTTTTTTTGCCCATTTCTAATCCATTTTTTGCCCATTTCTAATCCATTTTTGCCCATTTCCAAAATGTTTTATGCTCTTTTTGCCAATTCTAACCCATTTCTTATCACCTCTCTAACCCCTTTTGAGCAATTTTGGGCCGTTTCTAACCTTTTTTATGCCACATTGGCCTCTTTCAAAGCCAGTTTTAGCCATTTCGAAACCACGTTTTCGCACTTCTAAGTCGGTTTAAGTAGGCTTTGGCCATTTCTAACCCCTTTTTTTCGCATTTCTAACCCATTTTTAGCCATTGTTTTCCCTTTCCTTACTCATTTTTGCCTATTTCTTACCCGCTTTCAGCCATCTTGGGCCTTAGCTAACCCATTTTTACTCCCTGCTAACCTGTCTGGAACCATTTTTGGCCATTTCTCACTCATGTGCACCCATTTCTAACCCCGATAAAACCATTTTTGGCTATTTCTCAACAATTTTTGACATTCCTATCCCATGCTTGCCCATTTCGATCCTATTTTTGCCAAGTTTCAACCCGTTTTACGCCGTGGTTTTGCCATTTCCAAACTGTTTTTGTCCATTTCTAACCTGTTTTGAGCCGTTTTGGTCGATTTCTAGCCCATTTTTGGCCATTTCTAGCCCGTTCAAAGCATTTTTTGGTCTTTTCTAACCCATTTTTTGCCCTATTGAACCCACTTTTTGCCAATTTCATCTATTTCTAGCCCGCTTTTGGCCTTTTCTAAGCCATTTTTACCCACTTCTAACCTGTCTGGAAACATTTTTGGCCATTTCTAAGTCATTTTAAGCCTCTATTTTTCCTTTCCTAACCCACTTCTGTCAATTTCTAACCCGTTTTAAGCCATTTCTTTCCTTTGCTAACCCCTTTCTTTCCTGTTTTCAACCATTTTTGTCCCTTTCTGACCTGGTTCTGCCCTTTTCTATCCCGTTTTTAGCCATTCTTGGCAATTTCTAAACACTTTTTCCCATTTCTATCCCATTTTTGCCCATTTGACACTCGTTTTAAGACATTTTTGGCCATTTCTAACCGGCTTTTGCCCTTTTCTAGCTACTTTCAAGCCTTCTTTTTTCCCATTTCTTACGCACTCTTGGAAGTTTCAGAAAAGTTTTAGGCCATTTTGGCCATTTCTATTCCATTTTTTCCCACTTCTAATTCCTTTTAAGTCATTTTTAGCTATTTCTAAAGCATTTTTGGCCCATTTCAACCCATTTTAAGCCTTTTTTGCTCTTTTCTAAACAATTTGCCCGTTTCTAACCCATTTCAAGCCATTTCTGGCTACTGTTAAGCAACCTTGGCCATTTCTCTCCCCTTTTTGCCAATCTGAAACCCTCTTTAAGCCATTTTTTGCCGTTTCCCTCATATTCTTGCCCACTTTCAACCCGTTTCAAGCCATTTGCTCCCTTTTCGAACTATTTTGTGCCCATTCCTTACCTGTATTTCGCCATATTTGGACATTTCTAAACTATTTTTGCTCACTTCTAATCCTTTTTTTGCCCATTTCTAATCCATTTTTTGCCCATTTCTAATCCATTTTTGCCCATTTCCAAAATGTTTTATGCTCTTTTTGCCAATTCTAACCCATTTCTTAGCACCTCTCTAACCCCTTTTGAGCAATTTTGGGCCGTTTCTAACCTTTTTTATGCCACATTGGCCTCTTTCAAAGCCAGTTTTAGCCATTTCGAAACCACGTTTTCGCACTTCTAAGTCGGTTTAAGTAGGCTTTGGCCATTTCTAACCCCTTTTTTTCGCATTTCTAACCCATTTTTAGCCATTGTTTTCCCTTTCCTTACTCATTTTTGCCTATTTCTTACCCGCTTTCAGCCATCTTGGGCCTTAGCTAACCCATTTTTACTCCCTGCTAACCTGTCTGGAACCATTTTTGGCCATTTCTCACTCATGTGTACCCATTTCTAACCCCTATAAAACCATTTTTGGCTATTTCTCAACAATTTTTGACATTCCTATCCCATGTTTGCCCATTTCGATCCTATTTTTGCCAAGTTTCAACCCGTTTTACGCCGTGGTTTTGCCTTTTCCAAACTGTTTTTGTCCATTTCTAACCTCTTTTGAGCCGTTTTGGTCTATTTCTAGCCCATTTTTGGCCATTTCTAGCCCGTTCAAAGCATTTTTTGGTGTTTTCTAACCCATTTTTTGCCCTATTGAACCCACTTCTTGGCAATTTCATCTATTTCTAGCCCGCTTTTGGCCTTTTCTAACCCATTTTTACCCACTTCTAACCTGTCTGGAAACATTTTTGGCCATTTCTAGGTCATTTTAAGCCTCTATTTTTCCTTTCCTAACCCACTTCTGTCAATTTCTAACCCGTTTTAAGCCATTTCTTTCCTTTGCTAACCCCTTTCTTTCCTGTTTTCAACCATTTTTGTCCCTTTCTGACCTGGTTCTGCCCTTTTCTATCCCGTTTTTAGCCATTCTTGGCAATTTCTAAACACTTTTTCCCATTTCTATCCCATTTTTGCCCATTTGACACTCGTTTTAAGACATTTTTGGCCATTTCTAACCGGCTTTTGCCCTTTTCTAGCTACTTTCAAGCCTTCTTTTTTCCCATTTCTTACGCACTCTTGGAAGTTTCAGAAAAGTTTTAGGCCATTTTGGCCATTTCTATTCCATTTTTTCCCACTTCTAATTCCTTTTAAGTCATTTTTAGCTATTTCTAAAGCATTTTTGGCCCATTTCAACCCATTTTAAGCCTTTTTTTCTCTTTTCTAAACAATTTGCCCGTTTCTAACCCATTTCAAGCCATTTCTGGCTACTGTTAAGCAACCTTGGCCATTTCTCTCCCCTTTTTGCCAATCTGAAACCCTCTTTAATCCATTTTTTGCCGTTTCCCTCATATTCTTGCCCACTTTCAACCCGTTTCAAGCCATTTGCTTCCTTTTCGAACTATTTTGTGCCCATTCCTTACCTGTATTTCGCCATATTTGGCCATTTCTAAACTATTTTTGCCCACTTCTAATCCTTTTTTTGCCCATTTCTAATCCATTTTTTGCCCATTTCTAATCCATTTTTGCCCATTTCCAAAATGTTTTATGCTCTTTTTGCCAATTCTAACCCATTTCTTAGCACCTCTCTAACCCCTTTTGAGCAATTTTGGGCCGTTTCTAACCTTTTTTATGCCGCATTGGCCTCTTTCAAAGCCAGTTTTAGCCATTTCGAAACCACGTTTTCGCACTTCTAAGTCGGTTTAAGTAGGCTTTGGCCATTTCTAACGCCTTTTTGCGCATTTCTAACCCATTTTTAGCCATTGTTTTCCCTTTCCTTACTCATTTTTGCCTATTTCTTACCCGCTTTCAGCCATCTTGGGCCTTAGATAACCCATTTTTACTCCCTGCTAACCTGTCTGGAACCATTTTTGGCCATTTCTCACTCATGTGTACCCATTTCTAACCCCTATAAAACCATTTTTGGCTATTTCTCAACAATTTTTGAGGTGAGTAGCTTGAGAGAGGACGCCTGCAACACCGGAGCGGAGAGGGGAGAGATCAGCGTCCAGGAGCCTCACCTCAGAGCGACAAGAGCCACTGAGGAGGGAGCCTCAAGTCCTCAACAGGACTTGCCCAGGACTCGGAAGCTCAGCTCCCGCGAGGGGCTGACTCACAGGGGGCGGAGCCAGGAGGCTCGGTGGCAGATTCAAACCGGCCACCAACAGCCACTCTCGATCAGTTGCTGAGGTGAGTAGCTTGAGAGAGGACGCCTGCAACACCGGAGCGGAGAGGGGAGAGATCAGCGTCCAGGAGCCTCACCTCAGAGCGACAAGAGCCACTGAGGAGGGAGCCTCAAGTCCTCAACAGGACTTGCCCAGGACTCGGAAGCTCAGCTCCCGCGAGGGGCTGACTCACAGGGGGCGGAGCCAGGAGGAGTGGCACCAGCTGGGAGTGGCTAAAAAACCTTCCCAGGGAGCGCGGCGACCAGGAGCGCGGCGAACAGAGCCGGCAAACAGAGAGCGTCGAGGCAGAGGGTCGAGGCAGTTTGCGCGGCAGTTCGCGCGGGCAGGCGAGCGGGCAGGCGAGCGGGCAGGGAAGCGTTCAAACCACCTCATCGAGAGGACTCGCCTGGAGTACAGGAGGGGGAAGGAGTGCTGGGAGACGTAGACGGATTGATTGACCAGATAGATCATGGTTACAACACGATCGAAAGCTGCAGTGAGTACTAATGTGGGTATCCAGACTGAGCCTTCCTGCAGACATGCAGCTGTGCAGGTCTCTGGCTGCAGCGAATGCCTGAGCCTGGCACTTGTATTGGAGGGAGCCAGTGATACTGCTTGTGTTCGCTGTGAGCAAATAAATGACCTGCTCAGGCAGGTGGCTGAACTGAGGGAGGAGGTAGAAAGGTTGAGAGCCATTAGAGAGTGTGAAAGTGAAATAGATTGGTGGAACCACACCCTAAGGCAAGGGCAGAGGGAAGTGGTTCAACAAGATATGGATCCCCTTCCCTCCTACCATCAGACAGAAGGAGAGAGCTTAATGGACAAGGATGGATGGAGGGAGGTTCCTCCTCGGAGAGGTAAGCGAAAACCCTCACAATCCCTTCCTCCCTCCCAGTTGCCCTTGAATAACAGGTACGAGGTCTTGGAAATTCAGGGCCAGGTGAATGGAGATGGTGAGGCAAATCTATCTAGTGAGTCACCCAGGGCTAGTCACTCACCCACATACCTCAGAACTTCCCCAACCAAGAAGAAAAGAAGAGTAATTGTGGTGGGTGACTCCCTTCTGAGGGGAACAGAAGGGCCCATTTGTCGACCGGATCCACCCCACAGGGAGGTCTGCTGCCTGCCTGGGGCTCGGATTAGAGATGTTAAAAAGAAGCTCTCTGAACTGGTGCAGCCGTCTGACTACTACCCACTGCTGGTTTTTCAGGTTGGCAGTGACGAAATTATTACGAGGAACGTAAGGGCAATGAAGAGAGACTACAGGGCCCTGGGACGGCTGGTTAAAGGGTCTGGAGCGCAAGTGGTGTTTGCCTCCGTACCTGTTGCAAGCGAGGGTGAAGGGATATATAAGAAGACTCTGCAGGTTAATGTATGGCTACGTGACTGGTGCCAAAGGCAGGGGTTTGGGTTTTTCAGTCACGGGCTGCTGTATGGGACACCTGGTTTGCTGGTGACAGGCGGGATACACCAGTCCCAGAGAAGAAAAAGGGTTTTGGGGCAGGAGTTAGCAGGGCTTATTGACAGGGCTTTAAACTAGTTATGAAGGGGGGAGGGGATTTAACAGGGCCTGTTGGGGACAAGCCCAAGAGGAACATGCTAGGGATTGAAGGATGGCGGGCTAAGGAGGACTATCAATCTCTTGTTTCACTTGTGGGAAAGGATAGCTTTTTAGACCCTGTCCCGCAGGGGAAAAAGGGTACTAGGACTGGCTCCCTGAAATGTCTGTACACCAATGCACGCAGCATGGGGAATAAACAGGAGGAGTTAGAAGTCTGTGTGCGGGCTAAAGGTTATGATCTAGTGGCGATTACAGAGACATGGTGGGACAGTTCACATGACTGGAATGTGGTCATGGATGGCTATGTCCTTTTTAGGAAAGATAGGTCAGCAAAGCGAGGTGGTGGAGTGGCTCTTTACGTGAGAGAGCAACTAGAATGTATTGAGTTCTGTCCGGGGTCGGATGAGGAGCAAGTGGAATGTCTGTGGGTACGAATCAAGGGGCTGACTGGCACGGGTGATACAGTTGTGGGGGTCTATTACAGACCTCCTGATCAGGACGAAGGAGTTGATGAGGCTTTCTACAGGCAACTGGAAGTAGCCTCGCGACTACATGCCTTAGTCGTCGTGGGGGACTTTAATTACCCCGATATTTGCTGGAAGACTCACACAGCCAGTCATTCACAGTCTAGGAGGTTCCTCGAGTGCATTGATGATAATTTCTTAATGCAAATGGTGGACGTACCAACTAGGGGAGCAGCGCTGCTAGATTTAGTACTCGCCAACAAGGAGGGTTTGGTCGAAGTGGTGACGGTCAATGGCAGCCTTGGCTGCAGTGACCATGAGATGGTGGAGTTTAGGATCCTGTGTGGGAGGAATAGAATACCTAGCAAAGCCACAGTTCTGGATTTCCGAAGGGCCAACTTTGGCCTCTTCAGTCAACTGCTAAGGGAAGTCTCATGGGAAAGTGTACTAGGCGGTAAAGGGGCTCAAGATAGTTGGTTAGCATTCAAGGACCGCTTCTTCCAAGCTCAGGATCGGAGCGTCCCAATAAGTAGGAAGTCAAGTAAGGGATCTAGGAGACCGGTGTGGTTAAACAAGGAGCTGCTGGGCAAACTCAAGTGGAAAAGGAGAATCTATGGATTATGGAAGGAGGGGCTGGCCGCTTGGGAGGAATATAGGACAGTTGTTAGAGGATGTAGGGAGGCAATTAGGACAGCTAAGGCCTCCTTGGAACTCAATCTTGCTAGTCGGGTTAAAGACAATAGAAAGGGCTTCTTCAAATACATAGCAAATAAAACTAACACAAGAGGCAATATAGGCCCACTGCTGAACGAAGTGGGTACCCTGGAGACAGAGGATATAAAGAAGGCAGAGGTGCTGAATGCCTTCTTTGCCTCTGTCTTTACTCCTGCAGACTCTCCCCGAGGGCCCCGGATTTCTATAGCCCCAGAAGGAGTCAGGACAAAGGAGGAGTTTGCTTTGGTAGATGAGGATTGGGTTAGGGATCAGCTATGCAATCTGGACATCTGTAAATCGATGGGTCCGGATGGAATGCACCCACGGGTGCTGAGGGAGCTGGCGGAGGTCATTGCTAGGCCACTTTCCATCATCTTTGGTAAGTCGTGGGAAACGGGCGAGGTGCCTGAGGATTGGCGGATGGCAAAGGTCACACCAATCTATAAGAAGGGCAAGAAGGAGGACCCGGGTAATTATAGACCGGTCAGCCTTACCTCCATCCCTGGAAAGGTGATGGAACAACTTATTCTTGACTCCATCACTAGGCATATCAAGGATGAGGGGGTCATTAAGAACAGCCAACATGGTTTTATGAGGGGGAAGTCATGTATGACCAACCTTATAGCCTTCTATGAGGAAGTGACTAGGTGGAGGGATGATGGTAGAGCGGTAGATGTAGTTTTTCTTGATTTCAGTAAGGCATTTGATACTGTCTCCCACAGCATCCTCATAGATAAGCTAAGGAAGTGTGGGCTTGACAATCAAGTAGTGAGGTGGATCGAGAACTGGTTGAAAGGAAGAAGGCAGAGAGTTGTGGTCAATGGCGCAGAATCTAGCTGGAGGTCTGTGACTAGTGGAGTTCCTCAGGGGTCGGTGCTGGGACCGGTGCTGTTTAATATTTTCATCAATGACCTGGATGAGGGAACTGAGTGCACCCTCAGCAAGTTTGCTGATGACACAAAACTGGGAGGAGTGGCTGACACACCAGAGGACTGTGCTGCCATTCAGCGAGACCTGGACAGGCTGGAGAGTTGGGCGGGGAGAAACTTGATGAAATTTAACAAGGGCAAGTGTAGAGTCTTGCATCTGGGGAAGAACAACCCCATGTACCAGTACAGGTTGGGGGTTGACCTGCTGGAAAGTAGTGAAGGGGAAAGGGACCTGGGGGTCCTGGTGGATAGGAGGATGACCATGAGCCAGCAATGTGCTCTTGTGGCCAAGAAGGCAAATGGCATCTTAGGGTGCATTAGAAAGGGAGTGGTTAGTAGGTCAAGAGAGGTTCTCCTCCCCCTCTACTCAGCCTTGGTGAGGCCGCATCTGGAATATTGTGTCCAGTTCTGGGCCCCTCAATTCAAGAAGGACAGGGAATTGCTTGAAGGAGTCCAGCGCAGAGCCACAAAGATGATTAAGGGAGTGGAACATCTCCCTTATGAGGAGAGGCTGAGGGAGCTGGGTCTCTTTAGCTTGGAGAAGAGGAGACTGAGGGGTGACCTCATCAATGTTTACAAATATGTAAAGGGTAGGTGTCAGGATGATGGAGCTAGGCTTTTTTCAGTGATATCCAGTGATAGGACAAGGGGCAATGGGTGCAAACTGGAGCATAGGAAGTTCCACGTTAACATCAGGAAGAACTTCTTTACTGTAAGAGTGACAGAGCACTGGAACAGGTTGCCCAGGGGGGTTGTGGAGTCTCCTACACTGGAGATATTCAAGGCCCGCCTGGACAAGTTCCTGTGTGATGTACTGTAGGTTACCCTGCTCTTGCAGGGGGGTTGGACTAGATGATCTTTTTAGGTCCCTTCCAACCCTTGGGATTCTGTGATTCTGTGATTCTGTAATTTTTGACATTCCTATCCCATGCTTTCCCATTTCGATCCTATTTTTGCCAAGTTTCAACCCGTTTTACGCCGTGGTTTTGCCTTTTCCAAACTGTTTTTGTCCATTTCTAACCTCTTTTGAGCCGTTTTGGTCTATTTCTAGCCCATTTTTGGCCATTTCTAGCCCGTTCAAAGCATTTTTTGGTGTTTTCTAACCCATTTTTTGCCCTATTGAACCCACTTCTTGGCAATTTCATCTATTTCTAGCCCGCTTTTGGCCTTTTCTAACCCATTTTTACCCACTTCTAACCTGTCTGGAAACATTTTTGGCCATTTCTAAGTCATTTTAAGCCTCTATTTTTCCTTTCCTAACCCACTTCTGTCAATTTCTAACCCGTTTTAAGCCATTTCTTTCCTTTGCTAACCCCTTTCTTTCCTGTTTTCAACCATTTTTGTCCCTTTCTGACCTGGTTCTGCCCTTTTCTATCCCGTTTTTAGCCATTCTTGGCAATTTCTAAACACTTTTTCCCATTTCTATCCCATTTTTGCCCATTTGACACTCGTTTTAAGACATTTTTGGCCATTTCTAACCGGCTTTTGCCCTTTTCTAGCTACTTTCAAGCCTTCTTTTTTCCCATTTCTTACGCACTCTTGGAAGTTTCAGAAAAGTTTTAGGCCATTTTGGCCATTTCTATTCCATTTTTTCCCACTTCTAATTCCTTTTAAGTCATTTTTAGCTATTTCTAAAGCATTTTTGGCCCATTTCAACCCATTTTAAGCCTTTTTTGCTCTTTTCTAAACAATTTGCCCGTTTCTAACCCATTTCAAGCCATTTCTGGCTACTGTTAAGCAACCTTGGCCATTTCTCTCCCCTTTTTGCCAATCTGAAACCCTCTTTAATCCATTTTTTTGCCGTTTCCCTCATATTCTTGCCCACTTTCAAGCCGTTTCAAGCCATTTGCTTCCTTTTCGAACTATTTTGTGCCCATTCCTTACCTGTATTTCGCCATATTTGGCCATTTCTAAACTATTTTTGCCCACTTCTAATCCTTTTTTTGCCCATTTCTAATCCATTTTTTGCCCATTTCTAATCCATTTTTGCCCATTTCCAAAATGTTTTATGCTCTTTTTGCCAATTCCAACCCATTTCTTAGCACCTCTCTAACCCCTTTTGAGCAATTTTGGGCCGTTTCTAACCTTTTTTATGCCACATTGGCCTCTTTCAAAGCCAGTTTTAGCCATTTCGAAACCACGTTTTCGCACTTCTAAGTCGGTTTAAGTAGGCTTTGGCCATTTCTAACCCCTTTTTTTCGCATTTCTAACCCATTTTTAGCCATTGTTTTCCCTTTCCTTACTCATTTTTGCCTATTTCTTACCCGCTTTCAGCCATCTTGGGCCTTAGCTAACCCATTTTTACTCCCTGCTAACCTGTCTGGAACCATTTTTGGCCATTTCTCACTCATGTGTACCCATTTCTAACCCCTATAAAACCATTTTTGGCTATTTCTCAACAATTTTTGACATTCCTATCCCATGCTTGCCCATTTCGATCCTATTTTTGCCAAGTTTCAACCCGTTTTACGCCGTGGTTTTGCCTTTTCCAAACTGTTTTTGTCCATTTCTAACCTCTTTTGAGCCGTTTTGGTCGATTTCTAGCCCATTTTTGGCCATTTCTAGCCCGTTCAAAGCATTTTTTGGTGTTTTCTAACCCATTTTTTGCCCTATTGAACCCACTTCTTGGCAATTTCATCTATTTCTAGCCCGCTTTTGGCCTTTTCTAAGCCATTTTTACCCACTTCTAACCTGTCTGGAAACATTTTTGGCCATTTCTAAGTCATTTTAAGCCTCTATTTTTCCTTTCCTAACCCACTTCTGTCAATTTCTAACCCGTTTTAAGCCATTTCTTTCCTTTGCTAACCCCTTTCTTTCCTGTTTTCAACCATTTTTGTCCCTTTCTGACCTGGTTCTGCCCTTTTCTATCCCGTTTTTAGCCATTCTTGGCAATTTCTAAACACTTTTTCCCATTTCTATCCCATTTTTGCCCATTTGACACTCGTTTTAAGACATTTTTGGCCATTTCTAACCGGCTTTTGCCCTTTTCTAGCTACTTTCAAGCCTTCTTTTTTCCCATTTCTTACGCACTCTTGGAAGTTTCAGAAAAGTTTTAGGCCATTTTGGCCATTTCTATTCCATTTTTTCCCACTTCTAATTCCTTTTAAGTCATTTTTAGCTATTTCTAAAGCATTTTTGGCCCATTTCAACCCATTTTAAGCCTTTTTTGCTCTTTTCTAAACAATTTGCCTGTTTCTAACCCATTTCAAGCCATTTCTGGCTACTGTTAAGCAACCTTGGCCATTTCTCTCCCCTTTTTGCCAATCTGAAACCCTCTTTAATCCATTTTTTGCCGTTTCCCTCATATTCTTGCCCACTTTCAAGCCGTTTCAAGCCATTTGCTTCCTTTTCGAACTATTTTGTGCCCATTCCTTACCTGTATTTCGCCATATTTGGCCATTTCTAAACTATTTTTGCCCACTTCTAATCCTTTTTTTGCCCATTTCTAATCCATTTTTTGCCCATTTCTAATCCATTTTTGCCCATTTCCAAAATGTTTTATGCTCTTTTTGCCAATTCCAACCCATTTCTTAGCACCTCTCTAACCCCTTTTGAGCAATTTTGGGCCGTTTCTAACCTTTTTTATGCCACATTGGCCTCTTTCAAAGCCAGTTATAGCCATTTCGAAACCACGTTTTCGCACTTCTAAGTCGGTTTAAGTAGGCTTTGGCCATTTCTAACCCCTTTTTTTCGCATTTCTAACCCATTTTTAGCCATTGTTTTCCCTTTCCTTACTCATTTTTGCCTATTTCTTACCCGCTTTCAGCCATCTTGGGCCTTAGCTAACCCATTTTTACTCCCTGCTAACCTGTCTGGAACCATTTTTGGCCATTTCTCACTCATGTGTACCCATTTCTAACCCCTATAAAACCATTTTTGGCTATTTCTCAACAATTTTTGACATTCCTATCCCATGCTTGCCCATTTCGATCCTATTTTTGCCAAGTTTCAACCCGTTTTACGCCGTGGTTTTGCCTTTTCCAAACTGTTTTTGTCCATTTCTAACCTCTTTTGAGCCGTTTTGGTCGATTTCTAGCCCATTTTTGGCCATTTCTAGCCCGTTCAAAGCATTTTTTGGTGTTTTCTAACCCATTTTTTGCCCTATTGAACCCACTTCTTGGCAATTTCATCTATTTCTAGCCCGCTTTTGGCCTTTTCTAAGCCATTTTTACCCACTTCTAACCTGTCTGGAAACATTTTTGGCCATTTCTAGGTCATTTTAAGCCTCTATTTTTCCTTTCCTAACCCACTTCTGTCAATTTCTAACCCGTTTTAAGCCATTTCTTTCATTTGCTAGCCACTTTCTTTCCTGATTTCAACCATTTTTGTCCCTTTCTGACCTGGTTCTGCCCTTTTCTATCCCGTTTTTAGCCATTCTTGGCAATTTCTAAACACTTTTTCCCATTTCTATCCCATTTTTGCCCATTTGACACTCGTTTTAAGACATTTTTGGCCATTTCTAACCGGCTTTTGCCCTTTTCTAGCTACTTTCAAGCCTTCTTTTTTCCCATTTCTTACGCACTCTTGGAAGTTTCAGAAAAGTTGTAGGCCATTTTGGCCATTTCTATTCCATTTTTTCCCACTTCTAATGCCTTTTAAGTCATTTTTAGCTATTTCTAAAGCATTTTTGGCCCATTTCAACCCATTTTAAGCCTTTTTTGCTCTTTTCTAAACAATTTGCCCGTTTCTAACCCATTTCAAGCCATTTCTGGCTACTGTTAAGCAACCTTGGCCATTTCTCTCCCCTTTTTGCCAATCTGAAACCCTCTTTAAGCCATTTTTTGCCGTTTCCCTCATATTCTTGCCCACTTTCAACCCGTTTCAAGCCATTTGCTTCCTTTTCGAACTATTTTGTGCCCATTCCTTACCTGTATTTCGCCATATTTGGCCATTTCTAAACTATTTTTGCCCACTTCTAATCCTTTTTTTGCCCATTTCTAATCCATTTTTTGCCCATTTCTAATCCATTTTTGCCCATTTCCAAAATGTTTTATGCTCTTTTTGCCAATTCCAACCCATTTCTTAGCACCTCTCTAACCCCTTTTGAGCAATTTTGGGCCGTTTCTAACCTTTTTTATGCCACATTGGCCTCTTTCAAAGCCAGTTATAGCCATTTCGAAACCACGTTTTCGCACTTCTAAGTCGGTTTAAGTAGGCTTTGGCCATTTCTAACCCCTTTTTGCGCATTTCTAACCCATTTTTAGCCATTATTTTCCCTTTCCTTACTCATTTTTGCCTATTTCTTACCCGCTTTCAGCCATCTTGGGCCTTAGCTAACCCATTTTTACTCCCTGCTAACCTGTCTGGAACCATTTTTGGCCATTTCTCACTCATGTGTACCCATTTCTAACCCCTATAAAACCATTTTTGGCTATTTCTCAACAATTTTTGACATTCCTATCCCATGCTTGCCCATTTCGATCCTATTTTTGCCAAGTTTCAACCCGTTTTACGCCGTGGTTTTGCCTTTTCCAAACTGTTTTTGTCCATTTCTAACCTCTTTTGAGCCGTTTTGGTCTATTTCTAGCCCATTTTTGGCCATTTCTAGCCCGTTCCAAGCATTTTTTGGTCTTTTCTAACCCATTTTTTGCCCTATTGAACCCACTTTTTGCCAATTTCATCTATTTCTAGCCCGCTTTTGGCCTTTTCTAACCCATTTTTACCCACTTCTAACCTGTCTGGAAACATTTTTGGCCATTTCTAAGTCATTTTAAGCCTCTATTTTTCCTTTCCTAACCCACTTCTGTCAATTTCTAACCCGTTTTAAGCCATTTCTTTCCTTTGCTAACCCCTTTCTTTCCTGTTTTCAACCATTTTTGTCCCTTTCTGACCTGGTTCTGCCCTTTTCTATCCCGTTTTTAGCCATTCTTGGCAATTTCTAAACACTTTTTCCCATTTCTATCCCATTTTTGCCCATTTGACACTCATTTTAAGACATTTTTGGCCATTTCTAACCGGCTTTTGCCCTTTTCTAGCTACTTTCAAGCCTTCTTTTTTCCCATTTCTTACGCACTCTTGGAAGTTTCAGAAAAGTTTTAGGCCATTTTGGCCATTTCTATTCCATTTTTTCCCACTTCTAATTCCTTTTAAGTCATTTTTAGCTATTTCTAAAGCATTTTTGGCCCATTTCAACCCATTTTAAGCCTTTTTTGCTCTTTTCTAAACAATTTGCCTGTTTCTAACCCATTTCAAGCCATTTCTGGCTTCTGTTAAGCAACCTTGGCCATTTCTCTCCCCTTTTTGCCAATCTGAAACCCTCTTTAATCCATTTTTTGCCGTTTCCCTCATATTCTTGCCCACTTTCAACCCGTTTCAAGCCATTTGCTTCCTTTTCGAACTATTTTGTGCCCATTCCTTACCTGTATTTCGCCATATTTGGCCATTTCTAAACTATTTTTGCCCACTTCTAATCCTTTTTTTGCCCATTTCTAATCCATTTTTTGCCCATTTCTAATCCATTTTTGCCCATTTCCAAAATGTTTTATGCTCTTTTTGCCAATTCTAACCCATTTCTTAGCACCTCTCTAACCCCTTTTGAGCAATTTTGGGCCGTTTCTAACCTTTTTTATGCCACATTGGCCTCTTTCAAAGCCAGTTTTAGCCATTTCGAAACCACGTTTTCGCACTTCTAAGTCGGTTTAAGTAGGCTTTGGCCATTTCTAACCCCTTTTTGCGCATTTCTAACCCATTTTTAGCCATTGTTTTCCCTTTCCTTACTCATTTTTGCCTATTTCTTACCCGCTTTCAGCCATCTTGGGCCTTAGATAACCCATTTTTACTCCCTGCTAACCTGTCTGGAACCATTTTTGGCCATTTCTCACTCATGTGTACCCATTTCTAACCCCTATAAAACCATTTTTGGCTATTTCTCAACAATTTTTGACATTCCTATCCCATGCTTGCCCATTTCGATCCTATTTTTGCCAAGTTTCAACCCGTTTTACGCCGTGGTTTTGCCTTTTCCGAACTGTTTTTGTCCATTTCTAACCTGTTTTGAGCCGTTTTGGTCGATTTCTAGCCCATTTTTGGCCATTTCTAGCCCGTTCTAAGCATTTTTTGGTGTTTTCTAACCCATTTTTTTCCCTATTGAACCCACTTTTTGGCAATTTCATCTATTTCTAGCCCGCATTTGGCCTTTTCTAACCCATTTTTACCCACTTCTAACCTGTCTGGAAACATTTTTGGCCATTTCTAGGTCATTTTAAGCCTCTATTTTTCCTTTCCTAACCCACTTCTGTCAATTTCTAACCCGTTTTAAGCCATTTCTTTCCTTTGCTAACCCCTTTCTTTCCTGTTTTCAACCATTTTTGTCCCTTTCTGACCTGGTTCTGCCCTTTTCTATCCCGTTTTTAGCCATTCTTGGCAATTTCTAAACACTTTTTCCCATTTCTATCCCATTTTTGCCCATTTGACACTCGTTTTAAGACATTTTTGGCCATTTCTAACCGGCTTTTGCCCTTTTCTAGCTACTTTCAAGCCTTCTTTTTTCCCATTTCTTACGCACTCTTGGAAGTTTCAGAAAAGTTTTAGGCCATTTTGGCCATTTCTATTCCATTTTTTCCCACTTCTAATTCCTTTTAAGTCATTTTTAGCTATTTCTAAAGCATTTTTGGCCCATTTCAACCCATTTTAAGCCTTTTTTGCTCTTTTCTAAACAATTTGCCTGTTTCTAACCCATTTCAAGCCATTTCTGGCTACTGTTAAGCAACCTTGGCCATTTCTCTCCCCTTTTTGCCAATCTGAAACCCTCTTTAATCCATTTTTTGCCGTTTCCCTCATATTCTTGCCCACTTTCAAGCCGTTTCAAGCCATTTGCTTCCTTTTCGAACTATTTTGTGCCCATTCCTTACCTGTATTTCGCCATATTTGGCCATTTCTAAACTATTTTTGCCCACTTCTAATCCTTTTTTTGCCCATTTCTAATCCATTTTTTGCCCATTTCTAATCCATTTTTGCCCATTTCCAAAATGTTTTATGCTCTTTTTGCCAATTCCAACCCATTTCTTAGCACCTCTCTAACCCCTTTTGAGCAATTTTGGGCCGTTTCTAACCTTTTTTATGCCACATTGGCCTCTTTCAAAGCCAGTTATAGCCATTTCGAAACCACGTTTTCGCACTTCTAAGTCGGTTTAAGTAGGCTTTGGCCATTTCTAACCCCTTTTTTTCGCATTTCTAACCCATTTTTAGCCATTGTTTTCCCTTTCCTTACTCATTTTTGCCTATTTCTTACCCGCTTTCAGCCATCTTGGGCCTTAGCTAACCCATTTTTACTCCCTGCTAACCTGTCTGGAACCATTTTTGGCCATTTCTCACTCATGTGTACCCATTTCTAACCCCTATAAAACCATTTTTGGCTATTTCTCAACAATTTTTGACATTCCTATCCCATGCTTGCCCATTTCGATCCTATTTTTGCCAAGTTTCAACCCGTTTTACGCCGCGGTTTTGCCATTTCCAAACTGTTTTTGTCCATTTCTAACCTGTTTTGAGCCATTTTGGTCGATTTCTAGCCCATTTTTGGCCATTTCTAGCCCGTTCCAAGCATTTTTTGGTCTTTTCTAACCCATTTTTTGCCCTATTGAACCCACATTTTTACCAATTTCATCCATTTCTAGCCCGCTTTTGGCCTTTTCTAACCCATTTTTACCCACTTCTAACCTGTCTGGAAACATTTTTGGCCATTTTAAGTCATTTTAAGCCTCTATTTTTCCTTTCCTAACCCACTTCTGTCAATTTCTAACCCGTTTTAAGCCATTTCTTTCCTTTGCTAACCCCTTTCTTTCCTGTTTTCAACCATTTTTGTCCCTTTCTGACCTGGTTCTGCCCTTTTCTATCCCGTTTTTAGCCATTCTTGGCAATTTCTAAACACTTTTTCCCATTTCTATCCCATTTTTGCCCATTTGACACTCGTTTTAAGACATTTTTGGCCATTTCTAACCGGCTTTTGCCCTTTTCTAGCTACTTTCAAGCCTTCTTTTTTCCCATTTCTTACGCACTCTTGGAAGTTTCAGAAAAGTTGTAGGCCATTTTGTCCATTTCTATTCCATTTTTTCCCACTTCTAATGCCTTTTAAGTCATTTTTAGCTATTTCTAAAGCATTTTTGGCCCATTTCAACCCATTTTAAGCCTTTTTTGCTCTTTTCTAAACAATTTGCCTGTTTCTAACCCATTTCAAGCCATTTCTGGCTACTGTTAAGCAACCTTGGCCATTTCTCTCCCCTTTTTGCCAATCTGAAACCCTCTTTAATCCATTTTTTGCCGTTTCCCTCATATTCTTGCCCACTTTCAAGCCGTTTCAAGCCATTTGCTTCCTTTTCGAACTATTTTGTGCCCATTCCTTACCTGTATTTCGCCATATTTGGCCATTTCTAAACTATTTTTGCCCACTTCTAATCCTTTTTTTGCCCATTTCTAATCCTTTTTTGCCCATTTCCAAAATGTTTTATGCTCTTTTTGCCAATTCTAACCCATTTCTTAGCACCTCTCTAACCCCTTTTGAGCAATTTTGGGCCGTTTCTAACCTTTTTTATGCCACATTGGCCTCTTTCAAAGCCAGTTTTAGCCATTTCGAAACCACGTTTTCGCACTTCTAAGTCGGTTTAAGTAGGCTTTGGCCATTTCTAACCCCTTTTTGCGCATTTCTAACCCATTTTTAGCCATTGTTTTCCCTTTCCTTACTCATTTTTGCCTATTTCTTACCCGCTTTCAGCCATCTTGGGCCTTAGCTAACCCATTTTTACTCCCTGCTAACCTGTCTGGAACCATTTTTGGCCATTTCTCACTCATGTGTACCCATTTCTAACCCCTATAAAACCATTTTTGGCTATTTCTCAACAATTTTTGACATTCCTATCCCATGCTTGCCCATTTCGATCCTATTTTTGCCAAGTTTCAACCCGTTTTACGCCGCGGTTTTGCCATTTCCAAACTGTTTTTGTCCATTTCTAACCTGTTTTGAGCCGTTTTGGTCGATTTCTAGCCCATTTTTGGCCATTTCTAGCCCGTTCCAAGCATTTTTTGGTCTTTTCTAACCCATTTTTTGCCCTATTGAACCCACATTTTTACCAATTTCATCCATTTCTAGCCCGCTTTTGGCCTTTTCTAAGCCATTTTTACCCACTTCTAACCTGTCTGGAAACATTTTTGGCCATTTTAAGTCATTTTAAGCCTCTATTTTTCCTTTCCTAACCCACTTCTGTCAATTTCTAACCCGTTTTAAGCCATTTCTTTCCTTTGCTAACCCCTTTCTTTCCTGTTTTCAACCATTTTTGTCCCTTTCTGACCTGGTTCTGCCCTTTTCTATCCCGTTTTTAGCCATTCTTGGCAATTTCTAAACACTTTTTCCCATTTCTATCCCATTTTTGCCCATTTGACACTCGTTTTAAGACATTTTTGGCCATTTCTAACCGGCTTTTGCCCTTTTCTAGCTACTTTCAAGCCTTCTTTTTTCCCATTTCTTACGCACTCTTGGAAGTTTCAGAAAAGTTGTAGGCCATTTTGTCCATTTCTATTCCATTTTTTCCCACTTCTAATGCCTTTTAAGTCATTTTTAGCTATTTCTAAAGCATTTTTGGCCCATTTCAACCCATTTTAAGCCTTTTTTGCTCTTTTCTAAACAATTTGCCTGTTTCTAACCCATTTCAAGCCATTTCTGGCTACTGTTAAGCAACCTTGGCCATTTCTCTCCCCTTTTTGCCAATCTGAAACCCTCTTTAATCCATTTTTTGCCGTTTCCCTCATATTCTTGCCCACTTTCAAGCCGTTTCAAGCCATTTGCTTCCTTTTCGAACTATTTTGTGCCCATTCCTTACCTGTATTTCGCCATATTTGGCCATTTCTAAACTATTTTTGCCCACTTCTAATCCTTTTTTTGCCCATTTCTAATCCATTTTTTGCCCATTTCTAATCCATTTTTGCCCATTTCCAAAATGTTTTATGCTCTTTTTGCCAATTCTAACCCATTTCTTAGCACCTCTCTAACCCCTTTTGAGCAATTTTGGGCCGTTTCTAACCTTTTTTAGGCCACATTGGCCTCTTTCAAAGCCAGTTTTAGCCATTTCGAAACCACGTTTTCGCACTTCTAAGTCGGTTTAAGTAGGCTTTGGCCATTTCTAACCCCTTTTTGCGCATTTCTAACCCATTTTTAGCCATTGTTTTCCCTTTCCTTACTCATTTTTGCCTATTTCTTACCCGCTTTCAGCCATCTTGGGCCTTAGATAACCCATTTTTACTCCCTGCTAACCTGTCTGGAACCATTTTTGGCCATTTCTCACTCATGTGTACCCATTTCTAACCCCTATAAAACCATTTTTGGCTATTTCTCAACAATTTTTGACATTCCTATCCCATGCTTGCCCATTTCGATCCTATTTTTGCCAAGTTTCAACCCGTTTTACGCCGTGGTTTTGCCTTTTTCCAAACTGTTTTTGTCCATTTCTAACCTGTTTTGAGCCGTTTTGGTCGATTTCTAGCCCATTTTTGGCCATTTCTAGCCCGGGTTAGAAATGGACAAAAAATGGATAAGAAATGGCCAAAAGTAGCTTAAAAGGGGTTAGAGATGTGCAAAAATGAGTTAGAAATGGCCAAGAATGGCATAAAACAGGTTAAGAATGGCCAAAAATGGGTTAGAAATGGCCAAAAAGGCTTTAAAGCAGGTAAGAGATGTGTAAAAAAAAAAAAAAAAAAAAAAAAAGGTTAGAAGTGGCAAAACAATGGATTAAAGATGGTGAGAAATGCAGAAAACTGGGTTAGAAACAGAAAAAAAATAGCATAAGCCCTGTTGAAAGTGGGCAAAAATGGTTTAGAAAGAACCAAAAATGGCTTTAAAAGGGTTAGAGATTTGCAAAAATGGAATAGAAATGGCCAAAATTTATTTAAAAAGCCTCAAAAATGGGCAAAAAATGCATTAGAAATGGCCAAAACCGGCTTAAAAGGGTTAGAGGTATGCAAGAACGGTTTAGGAAAAGCCAAAATTGGCTTAAAAGGGGCTAGAGATGAGCAAAAAAGGGTTAGAAATGGCCAAAAATAGCTTAAAATGGGTTAGATTTAGCCAAAAAAGGGTTAAAATGGGTTAGTAGTGGGTAAAAAAGGGTTAGATGTAGCCGAAAATGGCTTAAACTGGGGAAAAAATGGTCAGAAAAGAAAAAAAATAAAGCTTATAATTAGCTGAATGCAGAAGAAAGTGTTTTAGAAAGAGCAAAAACGGCTTTAAAAGGGTTAGATGTATGGGAAAATGGGTTAGAAATGGCCAAAAACGCCTTAAAATGGGATAGAAATAGTGAAAAAATGGCTTAAAATGTGTTAGAAGTGTGTAAAAATGGTTTAGATAAACCCAAAAATGGTTTAAATCGTGTGAGCAATGGGCAAAAAAATGAGTTAGAAAAGGAAAGAAAAACGGCTTAAACCAGGTTGAAAGTCAGAGAAAATGGTGTAGAAAGAGCCAAACGTGTCTTTAAAAGGGCTAGAGATGAGCAGAAATGGGTTAGAAAAGGCAAAGAATGGCTTAAAAGAGGTTAGAAATGTGCCAGAAATGGTTAGAAATGGCCAAAACTGCTTTAAAGCAGGTTAGAGATGTGCAAAAATGGGCTAGAAATGGCCAAAAATGGATTCAAGTGGGTAAAGAAATGGGGAAAACTGGTTAGAAACAGAAAAAAAACTAGCTTAAAACAGGTGGAAAGTGGGCAAAAATGGTTTAGAATGAGTCAAAAATGCATTAAAAGGGTTCTAGACATGCAACAATGGGATAGAAATGGCCAAAAATGATTTAAAACGGGTTAGAAATGGACAAAAATTGGATTAGAAATGGCCAAAACCGGTTTAAAAAGGGTTAGAGGTAAGCAGAGATGAGTGAGAAATAGCCAAAACCAGCTTAAAAAAGGTTAGAGATGTGCAAAAATGGGTCAGAAATGACCAAAGCTGGCTTAAAATGGGTTAGAAACGGCCAAAAAAGCTTTAAAGCGGGTTACAGATGTGCAAAAACGGGTTAGAAATGGCCTAAGTTGGCCAAAAGCGGGTTAGAAATGGCCAAAAAGGCTTTAAAGCAGGTTAGAGATGTGTGTGCAATGGTTAGAAATGGCAAAAATGGGTTAAAGCAGGTAAGAAATGGGGAAAAGTTGGTTAGAAAGGAAATAGAAAAAACCTTCAAACGAGTGGAAAGTTGGCAAAAATCGTTCAGGTAGAGCAAAAAAAGGCTTAAAAAGGGTTAGAGCTGAGGAAAAATGGGTCTTAAATGGCCAAAAGCGGCTTAAAGGTGGTTAGATAGGGGTAAAACTGGGGTAGGAATGGCCAAAAATTGCTTAAAATGGGTTAGAAGTTTGCAAAACTGTGCTAGAAATGGCCCAAAAGGTTTAAATTGGGATAGAAATGGTGAAAAATGGCTTAAAATGCGTTAGGAGTGAGCAAAAATGGGTTAGATATAGCCGAAAACGGTTTAAATCGTGTGAGAAACAGGCAAAAAATGAGTTAGAAAAGAACTAAAAATGGCTTAAAACGGGTTGAGAGCGAGAAAACATCGTGTAGAAAGAGGCAAAAATGGCTTTAAAAGGGTTAGAGATGTGCAAAAATGGGTTAGAAATGGCAAAAAATGGCTTAAAAGGGCTTATAGATGTGCCAAAAATGGTTGGAAATGGCCAAAAATGCTTTAAAGCAGGTTAGAGATGTGTAAAAGTGGGTTAGAAATGGCCAAAAATGGATTAAAGCGGGTAATAATTGGGAGAAACTGTGTTAGAAACAGAAAAAAAAAAAAAAAGCTTAATAAGAGTTGAAGGAGGGCAAAAATGGTTAAGGTATAGCCAAAAAAGGCTTAAAAAGGGTAAGAGATATGCAAAAACTGGGATAGAAATGGCCAAAAAGGCTTTAAAGCAGGTTAGAGATGTGCAAACAACTGGTCAGAAATGGCCAAAAATGGATTAAAGTGGGAGAGAAATGGGAAAAACTGCATTAGAAACAGAAAAAAAGCATAAAAAGTTTTGAATGAGGGAAAAAATGGTGAAGATATAGCCCAAAAAGGCTTAAAAAGGATTAGAGATGTGCAAAAATGGGATAGAAATGGCCAAAAACTCTTTAAAATGTGTTAGAAATGGAGAAAAATGGGTTAGAAATGGATAAAAAATGGATAAGAAATAGCCAAAAGTAGCTTAAAAGGGGTTAGAGATGTGCAAAAATGAGTTAGAAATGGCCAAGAATGGCATAAAACAGGTTAAGAATGGCCAAAATTGGGTTAGAAATGGCCAAAAAGGCTTTAAAGCAGGTAAGAGATGTGTAAAAAAAAAAAAAAAATAAAATGGTTAGAAGTGGCAAAAAATGGATTAAAGATGGTGAGAAATGCAGAAAACTGGGTTAGAAACAGAAAAAAAAATAGCATAAACCGTGTTGAAAGTGGGGAGAAATGGTTTAGAAAGAACCAAAAATGTCTTTAAAAGGGTTAGAGATTTGCAAAAATGGAATAGAAATGGCCAAAATTTATTTAAAAAGCCTCAAAAATGGACAAAAAATGCATTAGAAATGGCCAAAACCGGCTTAAAAGGGTTAGAGGTATGCGAGAACGGTTTAGGAAAAGCCAAAATTGGCTTAAAAGGGGCTAGAGATGAGCAAAAAAGGGTTAGAAATGGCCAAAAATAGCTTAAAATGGGTTAGATATAGCCAAAAAAGGGTTAAAATGGGTTAGTAGTGGGTAAAAAAGGGTTAGATGTAGCCGAAAATGGCATAAAACGTGTGAGAACTGGGCCAGAAATGGGTCAGAATAGAAAAAAAAATGCTTATAATTAGCTGAATGCAGAAGAAAGTGTTTTAGAAAGAGCCAAAAACGGCTTTAAAAGGGTTAGATGTATGCGAAAATGGGTTAGAAATGGCCAAAAACGCCTTAAAATGGGATAGAAATAGTGAAAAATGGCTTAAAATGTGTTAGAAGTGTGTAAAAATGGTTTAGATAAACCCAAAAATGGTTTAAATCGTGTGAGCAATGGGCAAAAAATGAGTTAGAAAGGGAAAGAAAAACGGCTTAAACCAGGTTGAAAGTCAGAGAAAATGGTGTAGAAAGACCCAAACGTGGCTTTAAAAGGGCTAGAGATGAGCAGAAATGGGTTAGAAATGGCAAAGAATGGCTTAAAAGAGGTTAGAGATGTGCCAGAAATGGTTAGAAATGGCCAAAACTGCTTTAAAGCAGGTTAGAGATGTGCAAAAATGGGCTAGAAATGGCCAAAAATGGATTCAAGTGGGTAAAGAAATGGGGAAAACTGGGTTAGAAACAGAAAAAAAAACTAGCTTAAAACGGGTGGAAAGTGGGCAAAAATGGTTTAGAATGAGTCAAAAATGCATTAAAAGGGTTCTAGACATGCAACAATGGGATAGAAATGGCCAAAAATGATTTAAAACGGGTTAGAAATGGACAAAAATTGGATTAGAAATGGCCAAAACCGGTTTAAAAAGGGTTAGAGGTAAGCAGAGATGAGTGAGAAATAGCCAAAACCGGCTTAAAAAAGGTTAGAGATGTGCAAAAATGGGTTCAGAAATGACCAAAGCTGGCTTAAAATGGGTTAGAAACGGCCAAAAAAGCTTTAAAGCGGGTTACAGATGTGCAAAAACGGGTTAGAAATGGCCTAAGTTGGCCAAAAGCGGGTTAGAAATGGCCAAAAAGGCTTTAAAGCAGGTTAGAGATGTGTGTGCAATGGTTAGAAATGGCAAAAATGGGTTAAAGCAGGTAAGAAATGGGGAAAAGTTGGTTAGAAAGGAAATAGAAAAAACCTTCAAACGAGTGGAAAGTTGGCAAAAATCGTTCAGGTAGAGCAAAAAAAGGCTTAAAAAGGGTTAGAGCTGAGGAAAAATGGGTTATAAATGGCCAAAAGCGGCTTAAAGGTGGTTAGATAGGGGTAAAACTGGGGTAGGAATGGCCAAAAATTGCTTAAAATGGGTTAGAAGTTTGCAAAACTGTGCTAGAAATGGCCCAAAAGGTTTAAATTGGGATAGAAATGGTGAAAAATGGCTTAAAATGCGTTAGGAGTGAGCAAAAATGGGTTAGATATAGCCGAAAACGGTTTAAATCGTGTGAGAAACAGGCAAAAAATGAGTTAGAAAAGAACTAAAAATGGCTTAAAACGGGTTGAGAGCGAGAAAACATCGTGTAGAAAGAGGCAAAAATGGCTTTAAAAGGGTTAGAGATGTGCAAAAATGGGTTAGAAATGGCAAAAAATGGCTTAAAAGGGCTTATAGATGTGCCAAAAATGGTTGGAAATGGCCAAAAATGCTTTAAAGCAGGTTAGAGATGTGTAAAAGTGGGTTAGAAATGGCCAAAAATGGATTAAAGCGGGTAATAATTGGGAGAAACTGTGTTAGAAACAGAAAAAAAAAAAAAGCTTAATAAGAGTTGAAGGAGGGCAAAAATGGTTAAGGTATAGCCAAAAAAGGCTTAAAAAGGGTAAGAGATATGCAAAAACTGGGATAGAAATGGCCAAAAAGGCTTTAAAGCAGGTTAGAGATGTGCAAAAACTGGTCAGAAATGGCCAAAAATGGATTAAAGCGGGAGAGAAATGGGAAAAACTGCATTAGAAACAGAAAAAAAGCATAAAAAGTTTTGAATGAGGGAAAAAATGGTGAAGATATAGCCCAAAAAGGCTTAAAAAGGATTAGAGATGTGCAAAAATGGGATAGAAATGGCCAAAAACTCTTTAAAATGTGTTAGAAATGGAGAAAAATGGGTTAGAAATGGATAAAAAATGGATAAGAAATGGCCAAAAGTAGCTTAAAAGGGGTTAGAGATGTGCAAAAATGAGTTAGAAATGGCCAAGAATGGCATAAAACAGGTTAAGAATGGCCAAAATTGGGTTAGAAATGGCCAAAAAGGCTTTAAAGCAGGTAAGAGATGTGTAAAAAAAAAAAAAAATAAAATGGTTAGAAGTGGCAAAAAATGGATTAAAGATGGTGAGAAATGCAGAAAACTGGGTTAGAAACAGAAAAAAAAATAGCATAAACCGTGTTGAAAGTGGGGAGAAATGGTTTAGAAAGAACCAAAAATGGCTTTAAAAGGGTTAGAGATTTGCAAAAATGGAATAGAAATGGCCAAAATTTATTTAAAAAGCCTCAAAAATGGACAAAAAATGCATTAGAAATGGCCAAAACCGGCTTAAAAGGGTTAGAGGTATGCGAGAACGGTTTAGGAAAAGCCAAAATTGGCTTAAAAGGGGCTAGAGATGAGCAAAAAAGGGTTAGAAATGGCCAAAAATAGCTTAAAATGGGTTAGATATACCAAAAAAGGGTTAAAATGGGTTAGTAGTGGGTAAAAAAGGGTTAGATGTAGCCGAAAATGGCATAAAACGTGTGAGAACTGGGCCAAAAATGGGTCAGAATAGAAAAAAAAATGCTTATAATTAGCTGAATGCAGAAGAAAGTGTTTTAGAAAGAGCCAAAAACGGCTTTAAAAGGGTTAGATGTATGCGAAAATGGGTTAGAAATGGCCAAAAACGCCTTAAAATGGGATAGAAATAGTGAAAAATGGCTTAAAATGTGTTAGAAGTGTGCAAAAATGGTTTAGATAAACCCAAAAATGGTTTAAATCGTGTGAGCAATGGGCAAAAAATGAGTTAGAAAGGGAAAGAAAAACGGCTTAAACCAGGTTGAAAGTCAGAGAAAATGGTGTAGAAAGACCCAAACGTGGCTTTAAAAGGGCTAGAGATGAGCAGAAATGGGTTAGAAATGGCAAAGAATGGCTTAAAAGAGGTTAGAGATGTGCCAGAAATGGTTAGAAATGGCCAAAACTGCTTTAAAGCAGGTTAGAGATGTGCAAAAATGGGCTAGAAATGGCCAAAAATGGATTCAAGTGGGTAAAGAAATGGGGAAAACTGGGTTAGAAACAGAAAAAAAAACTAGCTTAAAACGGGTGGAAAGTGGGCAAAAATGGTTTAGAATGAGTCAAAAATGCATTAAAAGGGTTCTAGACATGCAAAAATGGGATAGAAATGGCCAAAAATGATTTAAAACGGGTTAGAAATGGACAAAAATTGGATTAGAAATGGCCAAAACCGGTTTAAAAAGGGTTAGAGGTAAGCAGAGATGAGTGAGAAATAGCCAAAACCGGCTTAAAAAAGGTTAGAGATGTGCAAAAATGGGTCAGAAATGACCAAAGCTGGCTTAAAATGGGTTAGAAACGGCCAAAAAAGCTTTAAAGCGGGTTACAGATGTGCAAAAACGGGTTAGAAATAGCCTAAGTTGGCCAAAAGCGGGTTAGAAATGGCCAAAAAGGCTTTAAAGCAGGTTAGAGATGTGTGTGCAATGGTTAGAAATGGCAAAAATGGGTTAAAGCAGGTAAGAAATGGGGAAAAGTTGGTTAGAAAGGAAATAGAAAAAACCTTCAAACGAGTGGAAAGTTGGCAAAAATCGTTCAGGTAGAGCAAAAAAAGGCTTAAAAAGGGTTAGAGCTGAGGAAAAATGGGTTATAAATGGCCAAAAGCGGCTTAAAGGTGGTTAGATAGGGGTAAAACTGGGGTAGGAATGGCCAAAAATTGCTTAAAATGGGTTAGAAGTTTGCAAAACTGTGCTAGAAATGGCCCAAAAGGTTTAAATTGGGATAGAAATGGTGAAAAATGGCTTAAAATGCGTTAGGAGTGAGCAAAAATGTGTTAGATATAGCCGAAAACGGTTTAAATCGTGTGAGAAACAGGCAAAAAATGAGTTAGAAAAGAACTAAAAATGGCTTAAAACGGGTTGAGAGCGAGAAAACATCGTGTAGAAAGAGGCAAAAATGGCTTTAAAAGGGTTAGAGATGTGCAAAAATGGGTTAGAAATGGCAAAAAATGGCTTAAAAGGGCTTATAGATGTGCCAAAAATGGTTGGAAATGGCCAAAAATGCTTTAAAGCAGGTTAGAGATGTGTAAAAGTGGGTTAGAAATGGCCAAAAATGGATTAAAGCGGGTAATAATTGGGAGAAACTGTGTCAGAAACAGAAAAAAAAAAAAAAGCTTAATAAGAGTTGAAGGAGGGCAAAAATGGTTAAGGTATAGCCAAAAAAGGCTTAAAAAGGGTAAGAGATATGCAAAAACTGGGATAGAAATGGCCAAAAAGGCTTTAAAGCAGGTTAGAGATGTGCAAAAACTGGTCAGAAATGGCCAAAAATGGATTAAAGCGGGAGAGAAATGGGAAAAACTGCATTAGAAACAGAAAAAAAGCATAAAAAGTTTTGAATGAGGGAAAAAATGGTGAAGATATAGCCCAAAAAGGCTTAAAAAGGATTAGAGATGTGCAAAAATGGGATAGAAATGGCCAAAAACTCTTTAAAATGTGTTAGAAATGGAGAAAAATGGGTTAGAAATGGATAAAAAATGGATAAGAAATGGCCAAAAGTAGCTTAAAAGGGGTTAGAGATGTGCAAAAATGAGTTAGAAATGGCCAAGAATGGCATAAAACAGGTTAAGAATGGCCAAAATTGGGTTAGAAATGGCCAAAAAGGCTTTAAAGCAGGTAAGAGATGTGTAAAAAAAAAAAAAAAATAAAATGGTTAGAAGTGGCAAAAAATGGATTAAAGATGGTGAGAAATGCAGAAAACTGGGTTAGAAACAGAAAAAAAAATAGCATAAACCGTGTTGAAAGTGGGGAGAAATGGTTTAGAAAGAACCAAAAATGTCTTTAAAAGGGTTAGAGATTTGCAAAAATGGAATAGAAATGGCCAAAATTTATTTAAAAAGCCTCAAAAATGGACAAAAAATGCATTAGAAATGGCCAAAACCGGCTTAAAAGGGTTAGAGGTATGCGAGAACGGTTTAGGAAAAGCCAAAATTGGCTTAAAAGGGGCTAGAGATGAGCAAAAAAGGGTTAGAAATGGCCAAAAATAGCTTAAAATGGGTTAGATATAGCCAAAAAAGGGTTAAAATGGGTTAGTAGTGGGTAAAAAAGGGTTAGATGTAGCCGAAAATGGCATAAAACGTGTGAGAACTGGGCCAAAAATGGGTCAGAAAAGAAAAAAAATGCTTATAATTAGCTGAATGCAGTAGAAAGTGTTTTAGAAAGAGCCAAAAACGGCTTTAAAAGGGTTAGATGTATGCGAAAATGGGTTAGAAATGGCCAAAAACGCCTTAAAATGGGATAGAAATAGTGAAAAATGGCTTAAAATGTGTTAGAAGTGTGTAAAAATGGTTTAGATAAACCCAAAAATGGTTTAAATCGTGTGAGCAATGGGCAAAAAATGAGTTAGAAAGGGAAAGAAAAACGGCTTAAACCAGGTTGAAAGTCAGAGAAAATGGTGTAGAAAGACCCAAACGTGGCTTTAAAAGGGCTAGAGATGAGCAGAAATGGGTTAGAAATGGCAAAGAATGGCTTAAAAGAGGTTAGAGATGTGCCAGAAATGGTTAGAAATGGCCAAAACTGCTTTAAAGCAGGTTAGAGATGTGCAAAAATGGGCTAGAAATGGCCAAAAATGGATTCAAGTGGGTAAAGAAATGGGGAAAACTGGGTTAGAAACAGAAAAAAAAACTAGCTTAAAACGGGTGGAAAGTGGGCAAAAATGGTTTAGAATGAGTCAAAAATGCATTAAAAGGGTTCTAGACATGCAAAAATGGGATAGAAATGGCCAAAAATGATTTAAAACGGGTTAGAAATGGACAAAAATTGGATTAGAAATGGCCAAAACCGGTTTAAAAAGGGTTAGAGGTAAGCAGAGATGAGTGAGAAATAGCCAAAACCAGCTTAAAAAAGGTTAGAGATGTGCAAAAATGGGTCAGAAATGACCAAAGCTGGCTTAAAATGGGTTAGAAACGGCCAAAAAAGCTTTAAAGCGGGTTACAGATGTGCAAAAACGGGTTAGAAATGGCCTAAGTTGGCCAAAAGCGGGTTAGAAATGGCCAAAAAGGCTTTAAAGCAGGTTAGAGATGTGTGTGCAATGGTTAGAAATGGCAAAAATGGGTTAAAGCAGGTAAGAAATGGGGAAAAGTTGGTTAGAAAGGAAATAGAAAAAACCTTCAAACGAGTGGAAAGTTGGCAAAAATCGTTCAGGTAGAGCAAAAAAAGGCTTAAAAAGGGTTAGAGCTGAGGAAAAATGGGTCTTAAATGGCCAAAAGCGGCTTAAAGGTGGTTAGATAGGGGTAAAACTGGGGTAGGAATGGCCAAAAATTGCTTAAAATGGGTTAGAAGTTTGCAAAACTGTGCTAGAAATGGCCCAAAAGGTTTAAATTGGGATAGAAATGGTGAAAAATGGCTTAAAATGCGTTAGGAGTGAGCAAAAATGGGTTAGATATAGCCGAAAACGGTTTAAATCGTGTGAGAAACAGGCAAAAAATGAGTTAGAAAAGAACTAAAAATGGCTTAAAACGGGTTGAGAGCGAGAAAACATCGTGTAGAAAGAGGCAAAAATGGCTTTAAAAGGGTTAGAGATGTGCAAAAATGGGTTAGAAATGGCAAAAAATGGCTTAAAAGGGCTTATAGATGTGCCAAAAATGGTTGGAAATGGCCAAAAATGCTTTAAAGCAGGTTAGAGATGTGTAAAAGTGGGTTAGAAATGGCCAAAAATGGATTAAAGCGGGTAATAATTGGGAGAAACTGTGTTAGAAACAGAAAAAAAAAAAAAGCTTAATAAGAGTTGAAGGAGGGCAAAAATGGTTAAGGTATAGCCAAAAAAGGCTTAAAAAGGGTAAGAGATATGCAAAAACTGGGATAGAAATGGCCAAAAAGGCTTTAAAGCAGGTTAGAGATGTGCAAAAACTGGTCAGAAATGGCCAAAAATGGATTAAAGTGGGAGAGAAATGGGAAAAACTGCATTAGAAACAGAAAAAAAGCATAAAAAGTTTTGAATGAGGGAAAAAATGGTGAAGATATAGCCCAAAAAGGCTTAAAAAGGATTAGAGATGTGCAAAAATGGGATAGAAATGGCCAAAAACTCTTTAAAATGTGTTAGAAATGGAGAAAAATGGGTTAGAAATGGATAAAAAATGGATAAGAAATAGCCAAAAGTAGCTTAAAAGGGGTTAGAGATGTGCAAAAATGAGTTAGAAATGGCCAAGAATGGCATAAAACAGGTTAAGAATGGCCAAAATTGGGTTAGAAATGGCCAAAAAGGCTTTAAAGCAGGTAAGAGATGTGTAAAAAAAAAAAAAAAATAAAATGGTTAGAAGTGGCAAAAAATGGATTAAAGATGGTGAGAAATGCAGAAAACTGGGTTAGAAACAGAAAAAAAAATAGCATAAACCGTGTTGAAAGTGGGGGAGAAATGGTTTAGAAAGAACCAAAAATGTCTTTAAAAGGGTTAGAGATTTGCAAAAATGGAATAGAAATGGCCAAAATTTATTTAAAAAGCCTCAAAAATGGACAAAAAATGCATTAGAAATGGCCAAAACCGGCTTAAAAGGGTTAGAGGTATGCGAGAACGGTTTAGAAAAAGCCAAAATTGGCTTAAAAGGGGCTAGAGATGAGCAAAAAAGGGTTAGAAATGGCCAAAAATAGCTTAAAATGGGTTAGATATAGCCAAAAAAGGGTTAAAATGGGTTAGTAGTGGGTAAAAAAGGGTTAGATGTAGCCGAAAATGGCATAAAACGTGTGAGAACTGGGCCAAAAATGGGTCAGAATAGAAAAAAAAATGCTTATAATTAGCTGAATGCAGAAGAAAGTGTTTTAGAAAGAGCCAAAAACGGCTTTAAAAGGGTTAGATGTATGCGAAAATGGGTTAGAAATGGCCAAAAACGCCTTAAAATGGGATAGAAATAGTGAAAAATGGCTTAAAATGTGTTAGAAGTGTGTAAAAATGGTTTAGATAAACCCAAAAATGGTTTAAATCGTGTGAGCAATGGGCAAAAAATGAGTTAGAAAGGGAAAGAAAAACGGCTTAAACCAGGTTGAAAGTCAGAGAAAATGGTGTAGAAAGACCCAAACGTGGCTTTAAAAGGGCTAGAGATGAGCAGAAATGGGTTAGAAATGGCAAAGAATGGCTTAAAAGAGGTTAGAGATGTGCCAGAAATGGTTAGAAATGGCCAAAACTGCTTTAAAGCAGGTTAGAGATGTGCAAAAATGGGCTAGAAATGGCCAAAAATGGATTCAAGTGGGTAAAGAAATGGGGAAAACCGGGTTAGAAACAGAAAAAAAAACTAGCTTAAAACGGGTGGAAAGTGGGCAAAAATGGTTTAGAATGAGTCAAAAATGCATTAAAAGGGTTCTAGACATGCAAAAATGGATAGAAATGGCCAAAAATGATTTAAAACGGGTTAGAAATGGACAAAAATTGGATTAGAAATGGCCAAAACCGGTTTAAAAAGGGTTAGAGGTAAGCAGAGATGAGTGAGAAATAGCCAAAACCAGCTTAAAAAAGGTTAGAGATGTGCAAAAATGGGTCAGAAATGACCAAAGCTGGCTTAAAATGGGTTAGAAACGGCCAAAAAAGCTTTAAAGCGGGTTACAGATGTGCAAAAACGGGTTAGAAATGGCCTAAGTTGGCCAAAAGCGGGTTAGAAATGGCCAAAAAGGCTTTAAAGCAGGTTAGAGATGTGTGTGCAATGGTTAGAAATGGCAAAAATGGGTTAAAGCAGGTAAGAAATGGGGAAAAGTTGGTTAGAAAGGAAATAGAAAAAACCTTCAAACGAGTGGAAAGTTGGCAAAAATCGTTCAGGTAGAGCAAAAAAAGGCTTAAAAAGGGTTAGAGCTGAGGAAAAATGGGTCTTAAATGGCCAAAAGCGGCTTAAAGGTGGTTAGATAGGGGTAAAACTGGGGTAGGAATGGCCAAAAATTGCTTAAAATGGGTTAGAAGTTTGCAAAACTGTGCTAGAAATGGCCCAAAAGGTTTAAATTGGGATAGAAATGGTGAAAAATGGCTTAAAATGCGTTAGGAGTGAGCAAAAATGGGTTAGATATAGCCGAAAACGGTTTAAATCGTGTGAGAAACAGGCAAAAAATGAGTTAGAAAAGAACTAAAAATGGCTTAAAACGGGTTGAGAGCGAGAAAACATCGTGTAGAAAGAGGCAAAAATGGCTTTAAAAGGGTTAGAGATGTGCAAAAATGGGTTAGAAATGGCAAAAAATGGCTTAAAAGGGCTTATAGATGTGCCAAAAATGGTTGGAAATGGCCAAAAATGCTTTAAAGCAGGTTAGAGATGTGTAAAAGTGGGTTAGAAATGGCCAAAAATGGATTAAAGCGGGTAATAATTGGGAGAAACTGTGTTAGAAACAGAAAAAAAAAAAAAAGCTTAATAAGAGTTGAAGGAGGGCAAAAATGGTTAAGGTATAGCCAAAAAAGGCTTAAAAAGGGTAAGAGATATGCAAAAACTGGGATAGAAATGGCCAAAAAGGCTTTAAAGCAGGTTAGAGATGTGCAAAAACTGGTCAGAAATGGCCAAAAATGGATTAAAGCGGGAGAGAAATGGGAAAAACTGCATTAGAAACAGAAAAAAAGCATAAAAAGTTTTGAATGAGGGAAAAAATGGTGAAGATATAGCCCAAAAAGGCTTAAAAAGGATTAGAGATGTGCAAAAATGGGATAGAAATGGCCAAAAACTCTTTAAAATGTGTTAGAAATGGAGAAAAATGGGTTAGAAATGGATAAAAAATGGATAAGAAATGGCCAAAAGTAGCTTAAAAGGGGTTAGAGATGTGCAAAAATGAGTTAGAAATGGCCAAGAATGGCATAAAACAGGTTAAGAATGGCCAAAATTGGGTTAGAAATGGCCAAAAAGGCTTTAAAGCAGGTAAGAGATGTGTAAAAAAAAAAAAAAAAATAAAATGGTTAGAAGTGGCAAAAAATGGATTAAAGATGGTGAGAAATGCAGAAAACTGGGTTAGAAACAGAAAAAAAAATAGCATAAACCGTGTTGAAAGTGGGGAGAAATGGTTTAGAAAGAACCAAAAATGTCTTTAAAAGGGTTAGAGATTTGCAAAAATGGAATAGAAATGGCCAAAATTTATTTAAAAAGCCTCAAAAATGGACAAAAAATGCATTAGAAATGGCCAAAACCGGCTTAAAAGGGTTAGAGGTATGCGAGAACGGTTTAGGAAAAGCCAAAATTGGCTTAAAAGGGGCTAGAGATGAGCAAAAAAGGGTTAGAAATGGCCAAAAATAGCTTAAAATGGGTTAGATATAGCCAAAAAAGGGTTAAAATGGGTTAGTAGTGGGTAAAAAAGGGTTAGATGTAGCCGAAAATGGCATAAAACGTGTGAGAACTGGGCCAAAAATGGGTCAGAATAGAAAAAAAAATGCTTATAATTAGCTGAATGCAGAAGAAAGTGTTTTAGAAAGAGCCAAAAACGGCTTTAAAAGGGTTAGATGTATGCGAAAATGGGTTAGAAATGGCCAAAAACGCCTTAAAATGGGATAGAAATAGTGAAAAATGGCTTAAAATGTGTTAGAAGTGTGTAAAAATGGTTTAGATAAACCCAAAAATGGTTTAAATCGTGTGAGCAATGGGCAAAAAATGAGTTAGAAAGGGAAAGAAAAACGGCTTAAACCAGGTTGAAAGTCAGAGAAAATGGTGTAGAAAGACCCAAACGTGGCTTTAAAAGGGCTAGAGATGAGCAGAAATGGGTTAGAAATGGCAAAGAATGGCTTAAAAGAGGTTAGAGATGTGCCAGAAATGGTTAGAAATGGCCAAAACTGCTTTAAAGCAGGTTAGAGATGTGCAAAAATGGGCTAGAAATGGCCAAAAATGGATTCAAGTGGGTAAAGAAATGGGGAAAACTGGGTTAGAAACAGAAAAAAAAACTAGCTTAAAACGGGTGGAAAGTGGGCAAAAATGGTTTAGAATGAGTCAAAAATGCATTAAAAGGGTTCTAGACATGCAAAAATGGGATAGAAATGGCCAAAAATGATTTAAAACGGGTTAGAAATGGACAAAAATTGGATTAGAAATGGCCAAAACCGGTTTAAAAAGGGTTAGAGGTAAGCAGAGATGAGTGAGAAATAGCCAAAACCAGCTTAAAAAAGGTTAGAGATGTGCAAAAATGGGTCAGAAATGACCAAAGCTGGCTTAAAATGGGTTAGAAACGGCCAAAAAAGCTTTAAAGCGGGTTACAGATGTGCAAAAACGGGTTAGAAATGGCCTAAGTTGGCCAAAAGCGGTTAGAAATGGCCAAAAAGGCTTTAAAGCAGGTTAGAGATGTGTGTGCAATGGTTAGAAATGGCAAAAATGGGTTAAAGCAGGTAAGAAATGGGGAAAAGTTGGTTAGAAAGGAAATAGAAAAAACCTTCAAACGAGTGGAAAGTTGGCAAAAATCGTTCAGGTAGAGCAAAAAAAGGCTTAAAAAGGGTTAGAGCTGAGGAAAAATGGGTCTTAAATGGCCAAAAGCGGCTTAAAGGTGGTTAGATAGGGGTAAAACTGGGGTAGGAATGGCCAAAAATTGCTTAAAATGGGTTAGAAGTTTGCAAAACTGTGCTAGAAATGGCCCAAAAGGTTTAAATTGGGATAGAAATGGTGAAAAATGGCTTAAAATGCGTTAGGAGTGAGCAAAAATGGGTTAGATATAGCCGAAAACGGTTTAAATCGTGTGAGAAACAGGCAAAAAATGAGTTAGAAAAGAACTAAAAATGGCTTAAAACGGGTTGAGAGCGAGAAAACATCGTGTAGAAAGAGGCAAAAATGGCTTTAAAAGGGTTAGAGATGTGCAAAAATGGGTTAGAAATGGCAAAAAATGGCTTAAAAGGGCTTATAGATGTGCCAAAAATGGTTGGAAATGGCCAAAAATGCTTTAAAGCAGGTTAGAGATGTGTAAAAGTGGGTTAGAAATGGCCAAAAATGGATTAAAGCGGGTAATAATTGGGAGAAACTGTGTTAGAAAGAGAAAAAAAAAAAAAGCTTAATAAGAGTTGAAGGAGGGCAAAAATGGTTAAGGTATAGCCAAAAAAGGCTTAAAAAGGGTAAGAGATATGCAAAAACTGGGATAGAAATGGCCAAAAAGGCTTTAAAGCAGGTTAGAGATGTGCAAAAACTGGTCAGAAATGGCCAAAAATGGATTAAAGCGGGAGAGAAATGGGAAAAACTGCATTAGAAACAGAAAAAAAGCATAAAAAGTTTTGAATGAGGGAAAAAATGGTGAAGATATAGCCCAAAAAGGCTTAAAAAGGATTAGAGATGTGCAAAAATGGGATAGAAATGGCCAAAAACTCTTTAAAATGTGTTAGAAATGGAGAAAAATGGGTTAGAAATGGATAAAAAATGGATAAGAAATGGCCAAAAGTAGCTTAAAAGGGGTTAGAGATGTGCAAAAATGAGTTAGAAATGGCCAAGAATGGCATAAAACAGGTTAAGAATGGCCAAAATTGGGTTAGAAATGGCCAAAAAGGCTTTAAAGCAGGTAAGAGATGTGTAAAAAAAAAAATAAAATAAAATGGTTAGAAGTGGCAAAAAATGGATTAAAGATGGTGAGAAATGCAGAAAACTGGGTTAGAAACAGAAAAAAAAATAGCATAAACCGTGTTGAAAGTGGGGAGAAATGGTTTAGAAAGAACCAAAAATGGCTTTAAAAGGGTTAGAGATTTGCAAAAATGGAATAGAAATGGCCAAAATTTATTTAAAAAGCCTCAAAAATGGACAAAAAATGCATTAGAAATGGCCAAAACCGGCTTAAAAGGGTTAGAGGTATGCGAGAACGGTTTAGGAAAAGCCAAAATTGGCTTAAAAGGGGCTAGAGATGAGCAAAAAAGGGTTAGAAATGGCCAAAAATAGCTTAAAATGGGTTAGATATAGCCAAAAAAGGGTTAAAATGGGTTAGTAGTGGGTAAAAAAGGGTTAGATGTAGCCGAAAATGGCATAAAACGTGTGAGAACTGGGCCAAAAATGGGTCAGAATAGAAAAAAAAATGCTTATAATTAGCTGAATGCAGAAGAAAGTGTTTTAGAAAGAGCCAAAAACGGCTTTAAAAGGGTTAGATGTATGCGAAAATGGGTTAGAAATGGCCAAAAACGCCTTAAAATGGGATAGAAATAGTGAAAAATGGCTTAAAATGTGTTAGAAGTGTGTAAAAATGGTTTAGATAAACCCAAAAATGGTTTAAATCGTGTGAGCAATGGGCAAAAAATGAGTTAGAAAGGGAAAGAAAAACGGCTTAAACCAGGTTGAAAGTCAGAGAAAATGGTGTAGAAAGACCCAAACGTGGCTTTAAAAGGGCTAGAGATGAGCAGAAATGGGTTAGAAATGGCAAAGAATGGCTTAAAAGAGGTTAGAGATGTGCCAGAAATGGTTAGAAATGGCCAAAACTGCTTTAAAGCAGGTTAGAGATGTGCAAAAATGGGCTAGAAATGGCCAAAAATGGATTCAAGTGGGTAAAGAAATGGGGAAAACTGGGTTAGAAACAGAAAAAAAAACTAGCTTAAAACGGGTGGAAAGTGGGCAAAAATGGTTTAGAATGAGTCAAAAATGCATTAAAAGGGTTCTAGACATGCAAAAATGGGATAGAAATGGCCAAAAATGATTTAAAACGGGTTAGAAATGGACAAAAATTGGATTAGAAATGGCCAAAACCGGTTTAAAAAGGGTTAGAGGTAAGCAGAGATGAGTGAGAAATAGCCAAAACCAGCTTAAAAAAGGTTAGAGATGTGCAAAAATGGGTCAGAAATGACCAAAGCTGGCTTAAAATGGGTTAGAAACGGCCAAAAAAGCTTTAAAGCGGGTTACAGATGTGCAAAAACGGGTTAGAAATGGCCTAAGTTGGCCAAAAGCGGGTTAGAAATGGCCAAAAAGGCTTTAAAGCAGGTTAGAGATGTGTGTGCAATGGTTAGAAATGGCAAAAATGGGTTAAAGCAGGTAAGAAATGGGGAAAAGTTGGTTAGAAAGGAAATAGAAAAAACCTTCAAACGAGTGGAAAGTTGGCAAAAATCGTTCAGGTAGAGCAAAAAAAGGCTTAAAAAGGGTTAGAGCTGAGAGGAAAAATGGGTCTTAAATGGCCAAAAGCGGCTTAAAGGTGGTTAGATAGGGGTAAAACTGGGTAGGAATGGCCAAAAAATTGCTTAAAATGGGTTAGAAGTTTGCAAAACTGTGCTAGAAATGGCCCAAAAGGTTTAAATTGGGATAGAAATGGTGAAAAATGGCTTAAAATGCGTTAGGAGTGAGCAAAAATGGGTTAGATATAGCCGAAAACGGTTTAAATCGTGTGAGAAACAGGCAAAAAATGAGTTAGAAAAGAACTAAAAATGGCTTAAAACGGGTTGAGAGCGAGAAAACATCGTGTAGAAAGAGGCAAAAATGGCTTTAAAAGGGTTAGAGATGTGCAAAAATGGGTTAGAAATGGCAAAAATGGCTTAAAAGGGCTTATAGATGTGCCAAAAATTGGTTGGAAATGGCCAAAAATGCTTTAAAGCAGGTTAGAGATGTGTAAAAGTGGGTTAGAAATGGCCAAAAATGGATTAAAGCGGGTAATAATTGGGAGAAACTGTGTTAGAAACAGAAAAAAAAAAAAAAAGCTTAATAAGAGTTGAAGGAGGGCAAAAATGGTTAAGGTATAGCCAAAAAAGGCTTAAAAAGGGTAAGAGATATGCAAAAAACTGGATAGAAATGGCCAAAAAGGCTTTAAAGCAGGTTAGAGATGTGCAAAAACTGGTCAGAAATGGCCAAAAATGGATTAAAGCGGGAGAGAAATGGGAAAAACTGCATTAGAAACAGAAAAAAAAGCATAAAAAGTTTTGAATGAGGGAAAAAATGGTGAAGATATAGCCAAAAAGGCTTAAAAAGGATTAGAGATGTGCAAAAATGGGATAGAAATGGCCAAAAACTCTTTAAAATGTGTTAGAAATGGAGAAAAATGGGTTAGAAATGGATAAAAAATGGATAAGAAATGGCCAAAAGTAGCTTAAAAGGGGTTAGAGATGTGCAAAAATGAGTTAGAAATGGCCAAGAATGGCATAAAACAGGTTAAGAATGGCCAAAATTGGGTTAGAAATGGCCAAAAAGGCTTTAAAGCAGGTAAGAGATGTGTAAAAAAAAAAAAAAAATAAAATGGTTAGAAGTGGCAAAAAATGGATTAAAGATGGTGAGAAATGCAGAAAACTGGGTTAGAAACAGAAAAAAAAATAGCATAAACCGTGTTGAAAGTGGGGAGAAATGGTTTAGAAAGAACCAAAAATGGCTTTAAAAGGGTTAGAGATTTGCAAAAATGGAATAGAAATGGCCAAAATTTATTTAAAAAGCCTCAAAAATGGACAAAAAATGCATTAGAAATGGCCAAAACCGGCTTAAAAGGGTTAGAGGTATGCGAGAACGGTTTAGGAAAAGCCAAAATTGGCTTAAAAGGGGCTAGAGATGAGCAAAAAAGGGTTAGAAATGGCCAAAAATAGCTTAAAATGGGTTAGATATAGCCAAAAAAGGGTTAAAATGGGTTAGTAGTGGGTAAAAAAGGGTTAGATGTAGCCGAAAATGGCATAAAACGTGTGAGAACTGGGCCAAAAATGGGTCAGAATAGAAAAAAAAATGCTTATAATTAGCTGAATGCAGAAGAAAGTGTTTTAGAAAGAGCCAAAAACGGCTTTAAAAGGGTTAGATGTATGCGAAAATGGGTTAGAAATGGCCAAAAAACGCCTTAAAATGGGATAGAAATAGTGAAAAATGGCTTAAAATGTGTTAGAAGTGTGTAAAATGGTTTAGATAAACCCAAAAATGGTTTAAATCGTGTGAGCAATGGGCAAAAAATGAGTTAGAAAGGGAAAGAAAAACGGCTTAAACCAGGTTGAAAGTCAGAGAAAATGGTGTAGAAAGACCCAAACGTGGCTTTAAAAGGGCTAGAGATGAGCAGAAATGGGTTAGAAATGGCAAAGAATGGCTTAAAAGAGGTTAGAGATGTGCCAGAAATGGTTAGAAATGCCAAAACTGCTTTAAAGCAGGTTAGAGATGTGCAAAAATGGGCTAGAAATGGCCAAAAATGGATTCAAGTGGGTAAAGAAATGGGGAAAACTGGGTTAGAAACAGAAAAAAAAACTAGCTTAAAACGGGTGGAAAGTGGGCAAAAATGGTTTAGAATGAGTCAAAAATGCATTAAAAGGGTTCTAGACATGCAAAAATGGGATAGAAATGGCCAAAAATGATTTAAAACGGGTTAGAAATGGACAAAAATTGGATTAGAAATGGCCAAAACCGGTTTAAAAAAGGGTTAGAGGTAAGCAGAGATGAGTGAGAAATAGCCAAAACCAGCTTAAAAAAGGTTAGAGATGTGCAAAAATGGGTCAGAAATGACCAAAGCTGGCTTAAAATGGGTTAGAAACGGCCAAAAAAAGCTTTAAAGCGGGTTACAGATGTGCAAAAACGGGTTAGAAATGGCCTAAGTTGGCCAAAAGCGAGTTAGAAAATGGCCAAAAAGGCTTTAAAGCAGGTTAGAGATGTGTGTGCAATGGTTAGAAATGGCAAAAATGGGTTAAAGCAGGTAAGAAATGGGGAAAAGTTGGTTAGAAAGGAAATAGAAAAAACCTTCAAACGAGTGGAAAGTGGCAAAAATCGTTCAGGTAGAGCAAAAAAAAGGCTTAAAAAGGGTTAGAGCTGAGGAAAAATGGTCTTAAATGGCCAAAAGCGGCTTAAAGGTGGTTAGATAGGGGTAAAACTGGGGTAGGAATGGCCAAAAATTGCTTAAAATGGGTTAGAAGTTTGCAAAACTGTGCTAGAAATGGCCCAAAAGGTTTAAATTGGGATAGAAATGGTGAAAAATGGCTTAAAATGCGTTAGGAGTGAGCAAAAATGGGTTAGATATAGCCGAAAACGGTTTAAATCGTGTGAGAAACAGGCAAAAAATGAGTTAGAAAAGAACTAAAAATGGCTTAAAACGGGTTGAGAGCGAGAAAACATCGTGTAGAAAGAGGCAAAAATGGCTTTAAAAGGGTTAGAGATGTGCAAAAATGGGTTAGAAATGGCAAAAAATGGCTTAAAAGGGCTTATAGATGTGCCAAAAATGGTTGGAAATGGCCAAAAATGCTTTAAAGCAGGTTAGAGATGTGTAAAAGTGGGTTAGAAATGGCCAAAAATGGATTAAAGCGGGTAATAATTGGGAGAAACTGTGTTAGAAACAGAAAAAAAAAAAAAAGCTTAATAAGAGTTGAAGGAGGGCAAAAATGGTTAAGATATAGCCAAAAAAGGCTTAAAAAGGGTAAGAGATATGCAAAAACTGGGATAGAAATGGCCAAAAAGGCTTTAAAGCAGGTTAGAGATGTGCAAAAACTGGTCAGAAAATGGCCAAAAATGGATTAAAGCGGGAGAGAAATGGGAAAAACTGCATTAGAAACAGAAAAAAAGCATAAAAAGTTTTGAATGAGGGAAAAAATGGTGAAGATATAGCCCAAAAAGGCTTAAAAAGGATTAGAGATGTGCAAAAATGGGATAGAAATGGCCAAAAACTCTTTAAAATGTGTTAGAAATGGAGAAAAATGGGTTAGAAATGGATAAAAAATGGATAAGAAATGGCCAAAAGTAGCTTAAAAGGGGTTAGAGATGTGCAAAAATGAGTTAGAAATGGCCAAGAATGGCATAAAACAGGTTAAGAATGGCCAAAATTGGGTTAGAAATGGCCAAAAAGGCTTTAAAGCAGGTAAGAGATGTGTAAAAAAAAAAAAAAAATAAAATGGTTAGAAGTGGCAAAAAATGGATTAAAGATGGTGAGAAATGCAGAAAACTGGGTTAGAAACAGAAAAAAAAATAGCATAAACCGTGTTGAAAGTGGGGAGAAATGGTTTAGAAAGAACCAAAAATGGCTTTAAAAGGGTAGAGATTTGCAAAAATGGAATAGAAATGGCCAAAATTTATTTAAAAAGCCTCAAAAATGGACAAAAAATGCATTAGAAATGGCCAAAACCGGCTTAAAAGGGTTAGAGGTATGCGAGAACGGTTTAGGAAAAGCCAAAATTGGCTTAAAAGGGGCTAGAGATGAGCAAAAAAGGTTAGAAATGGCCAAAAATAGCTTAAAATGGGTTAGATATAGCCAAAAAAGGGTTAAAATGGGTTAGTAGTGGGTAAAAAAGGGTTAGATGTAGCCGAAAATGGCATAAAACGTGTGAGAACTGGGCCAAAAATGGGTCAGAATAGAAAAAAAAATGCTTATAATTAGCTGAATGCAGAAGAAAGTGTTTTAGAAAGAGCCAAAAACGCTTTAAAAGGGTTAGATGTATGCGAAAATGGGTTAGAAATGGCCAAAAACGCCTTAAAATGGATAGAAATAGTGAAAAATGGCTTAAATGTGTTAGAAGTGTGTAAAAATGGTTTAGATAAACCCAAAAAATGGTTTAAATCGTGTGAGCAATGGGCAAAAAATGAGTTAGAAAGGAAGAAAAAACGGCTTAAACCAGGTTGAAAGTCAGAGAAAATGGTGTAGAAAGACCCAAACGTGGCTTTAAAAGGGCTAGAGATGAGCAGAAATGGGTTAGAAATGGCAAAGAATGGCTTAAAAGAGGTTAGAGATGTGCCAGAAATGGTTAGAAATGGCCAAAACTGCTTTAAAGCAGGTTAGAGATGTGCAAAAATGGGCTAGAAATGGCCAAAAATGGATTCAAGTGGGTAAAGAAATGGGGAAAACTGGGTTAGAAACAGAAAAAAAACTAGCTTAAAAACGGGTGGAAAGTGGGCATAAATGGTTTTAGAATGAGTCAAAAATGCATTAAAAGGGTTCTAGACATGCAAAAATGGATAGAAATGGCCAAAAATGATTTAAAACGGGTTAGAAATGGACAAAAATTGGATTAGAAATGGCCAAAACCGGTTTAAAAAGGGTTAGAGGTAAGCAGAGATGAGTGAGAAATAGCCAAAAACCAGCTTAAAAAAGGTTAGAGATGTGCAAAAATGGGTCAGAAATGACCAAAGCTGGCTTAAAATGGGTTAGAAACGGGCCAAAAAAGCTTTAAAGCGGGTTACAGATGTGCAAAAACGGGTTAGAAATGGCCTAAGTTGGCCAAAAGCGGGTTAGAAATGGCCAAAAAGGCTTTTAAAGCAGTTAGAGATGTGGTGCAATGGTTAGAAATGGCAAAAAATGGGTTAAAGCAGGTAAGAAATGGGGAAAAGTTGGTTAGAAAGGAATAGAGAAAAACCTTCAAACGAGTGGAAAGTTGGCAAAAATCGTTCAGGTAGAGCAAAAAAAAGGCTTAAAAAGGGTTAGAGCTGAGGAAAAATGGGTTATAAATGGCCAAAAGCGGCTTAAAGGTGGTTAGATAGGGGTAAAACTGGGGTAGGAATGGCCAAAAATTGCTTAAAATGGGTTAGAAGTTTGCAAAACTGTGCTAGAAATGGCCCAAAAGGTTTAAATTGGGACAGAAATGGTGAAAAATGGCTTAAAATGCGTTAGGAGTGAGCAAAAAGGGTTAGATATAGCCGAAAAACGGTTTAAATCGTGTGAGAAACAGGCAAAAAATGAGTTAGAAAAGACTAAAAATGGCTTAAAACGGGTTGAGAGCGAGAAAACATCGTGTAGAAAGAGGCAAAAATGGCTTTAAAAGGGTTAGAGATGTGCAAAAATGGGTTAGAAATGGCAAAAAATGGCTTAAAAGGGCTTATAGATGTGCCAAAAATGGTTGGAAATGGCCAAAAATGCTTTAAAGCAGGTTAGAGATGTGTAAAAGTGGGTAGAAATGGCCAAAAATGGATTAAAGCGGGTAATAATTGGGAGAAACTGTGTTAGAAAGAGAAAAAAAAAAAAAGCTTAATAAGAGTTGAAGGAGGCAAAAATGGTTAAGGTATAGCCAAAAAAGGCTTAAAAAGGGTAAGAGATATGCAAAAACTGGGATAGAAATGGCCAAAAAGGCTTTAAAGCAGTTAGAGATGTGCAAAAACTGGTCAGAAATGGCCAAAAATGGATTAAAGCGGGAGAGAAATGGGAAAAACTGCATTAGAAACAGAAAAAAAGCATAAAAAGTTTTGAATGAGGGAAAAATGGTGAAGATATAGCCAAAAAGGCTTAAAAAGGATTAGAGATGTGCAAAAATGGGATAGAAATGGCCAAAAACTCTTTAAAATGTGTTAGAAATGGAGAAAAATGGGTTAGAAATGGATAAAAAATGGATAAGAAATGGCCAAAAGTAGCTTAAAAGGGGTTAGAGATGTGCAAAAATGAGTTAGAAATGGCCAAGAATGGCATAAAACAGGTTAAGAATGGCCAAAATTGGGTTAGAAATGGCCAAAAAGGCTTTAAAGCAGGTAAGAGATGTGTAAAAAAAAAAAAAAAAATAAATGGTTAGAAGTGGCAAAAAATGGATTAAAGATGGTGAGAAATGCAGAAAACTGGGTTAGAAACAGAAAAAAAATAGCATAATACCGTGTGAAAGTGGGGAGAAATGGTTTAGAAAGAACCAAAAATGGCTTTAAAAGGGTTAGAGATTTGCAAAAATGGAATAGAAATGGCCAAAATTTATTTAAAAAGCCCTCAAAAATGGACAAAAAATGCATTAGAAATGGCCAAAACGGCTTAAAAGGGTTAGAGGTATGCGAGAACGGTTTAGGAAAAGCCAAAATTGGCTAAAAGGGGCTAGAGATGAGCAAAAAAGGGTTAGAAATGGCCAAAAATAGCTTAAAATGGGTTAGATATAGCCAAAAAAGGGTTAAAATGGGTTAGTAGTGGGTAAAAAAGGGTTAGATGTAGCCGAAAATGGCATAAAACGTGTGAGACTGGGCCAAAAATGGGTCAGAATAGAAAAAAAAATGCTTATAATTAGCTGAATGCAGAAGAAAGTGTTTTAGAAAGAGCCAAAAACGGCTTTAAAAGGGTTAGATGTATGCGAAAATGGGTTAGAAATGGCCAAAAACGCCTTAAAAAGGGATAGAAATAGTGAAAAATGGCTTAAAATGTGTTAGAAGTGTGTAAAAATGGTTTAGATAAACCCAAAAATGGTTTAAATCGTGTGAGCAATGGGCAAAAAATGAGTTAGAAAGGGAAAGAAAAACGGCTTAAACCAGGTTGAAAGTCAGAGAAAATGGTGTAGAAAGACCCAAACGTGGCTTTAAAAGGGCTAGAGATGAGCAGAAATGGTTAGAAATGGCAAAGAATGGCTTAAAAGAGGTTAGAGATGTGCCAGAAATGGTTAGAAATGGCCAAAACTGCTTTAAAGCAGGTTAGAGATGTGCAAAAATGGGCTAGAAATGGCCAAAAATGGATTCAAGTGGGTAAAGAAATGGGGAAAAACTGGGTTAGAAACAGAAAAAAAAACTAGCTTAAAACGGGTGGAAAGTGGGCAAAAATGGTTTAGAATGAGTCAAAAATGCATTAAAAGGGTTCTAGACATGCAAAAATGGGATAGAAATGGCCAAAAATGATTTAAACGGGTTAGAAATGGACAAAAATTGGATTAGAAATGGCCAAAACCGGTTTAAAAAGGGTTAGAGGTAAGCAGAGATGAGTGGAGAAATAGCCAAAACCAGCTTAAAAAAGGGTTAGAGATGTGCAAAAATGGGTCAGAATGACCAAAGCTGGCTTAAAATGGGTTAGAAACGGCCAAAAAGCTTTAAAGCGGGTTACAGATGTGCAAAAACGGGTTAGAAATGGCCTAAGTTGGCCAAAAGCGGGTTAGAATGGCCAAAAAGGCTTTAAAGCAGGTTAGAGATGTGTGTGCAATGGTTAGAAATGGCAAAAATGGGTTAAAGCAGGTAAGAAATGGGGAAAAGTTGGTTAGAAAGGAAATAGAAAAAACTTCAAACGAGTGGAAAGTTGGCAAAAATCGTTCAGGTAGAGCAAAAAAAGGCTTAAAAAGGGTTAGAGCTGAGGAAAAATGGGTCTTAAATGGCCAAAAGCGGCTTAAAGGTGGTTAGATAGGGGTAAAACTGGGGTAGGAATGGCAAAAATTGGCTTAAAATGGGTTAGGAAGTTTGCAAAACTGTGCTAAGAAATGGCCCAAAAGGTTTAAATTGGGATAGAAAAGGTGAAAAATGGCTTAAAATGCGTTAGGAGTGAGCAAAATGGGTTAGATATAGCCGAAAACGGTTTAAATCGTGTGAGAAACAGGCAAAAAATGAGTTAGAAAAGAACTAAAAATGGCTTAAAACGGGTTGAGAGCGAGAAAACATCGTGTAGAAAGAGGCAAAAATGGCTTTAAAAGGGTTAGAGATGTGCAAAAATGGGTTAGAAATGGCAAAAAATGGCTTAAAAGGGCTTATAGATGTGCCAAAAATGGTTGGAAATGGCCAAAAATGCTTTAAAGCAGGTTAGAGATGTGTAAAAGTGGGTTAGAAATGGCCAAAAATGGATTAAAGCGGGTAATAATTGGGGAGAAACTGTGTTAGAACAGAAAAAAAAAAAAAAAGCTTAATAAGAGTTGAAGGAGGGCAAAAATGGTTAAGGTATAGCCAAAAAAGGCTTAAAAAGGGTAAGAGATATGCAAAAACTGGATAGAAATGGCCAAAAAGGCTTTAAAGCAGGTTAGAGATGTGCAAAAACTGGTCAGAAATGGCCAAAAATGGATTAAAGCGGGAGAGAAATGGGAAAAACTGCATTAGAAACAGAAAAAAAGCATAAAAAGTTTTGAATGAGGGAAAAAATGGTGAAGATATAGCCCAAAAAGGCTTAAAAAGGATTAGAGATGTGCAAAAATGGGATAGAAATGGCCAAAACTCTTTAAAATGTGTTAGAAATGGAGAAAAATGGGTTAGAAATGGATAAAAAAATGGATAAGAAATGGCCAAAAGTAGCTTAAAAGGGGTTAGAGATGTGCAATAATGAGTAGAAATGGCCAAGAATGGCATAAAACAGGTTAAGAATGGCCAAAATTGGGTTAGAAATGGCCCAAAAAGGCTTTTAAGCAGGTAAGAGATGTGTAAAAAAAAAAAAAAATAAAATGGTTAGAAGTGGCAAAAAATGGATTAAAGATGGTGAGAAATGCAGAAAACTGGTTAGAAACAGAAAAAAAAATAGCATAAACCGTGTTGAAAGTGGGAGAAATGGTTAGAAAGAACCAAAATGGCTTTAAAAGGGTTAGAGATTTGCAAAAATGGAATAGAAATGGCCAAAATTTATTTAAAAGCCTCAAAAATGGACAAAAAAATGCATTAGAAATGGCCAAAACCGGCTTAAAGGGTTAGAGGTATGCGAGAACGGTTTAGGAAAAGCCAAAATTGGCTTAAAAGGGGCTAGAGATGAGCAAAAAAGGGTTAGAAATGGCCAAAAATAGCTTAAAATGGGTTAGATATAGCCAAAAAAGGGTTAAAATGGGTTAGTAGTGGGTAAAAAAGGGTTAGATGTAGCCGAAAATGGCATAAAACGTGTGAGAACTGGGCCAAAAATGGGTCAGAATAGAAAAAAAAATGCTTATAATTAGCTGAATGCAGAAGAAAGTGTTTTAGAAAGAGCCAAAAACGGCTTTAAAAAGGGTTAGATGTATGCGGAAAATGGGTTAGAAATGGCCAAAAAACGCCTTAAAATGGGATAGAAATAGTGAAAAATGGCTTAAAATGTGTTAGAAGTGTGTAAAATGGTTTAGATAAACCCAAAAATGGTTTAAATCGTGTGAGCAATGGGCAAAAAATGAGTTAGAAAGGGAAAGAAAAACGGCTTAAACCAGGTTGAAAGTCAGAGAAAATGGTGTAGAAAGACCAAACGTGGCTTTAAAAGGGCTAGAGATGAGCAGAAATGGGTTAGAAATGGCAAAGAATGGCTTAAAAGAGGTTAGAGATGTGCCAGAAATGGTTAGAAATGGCCAAAAACTGCTTTAAAGCAGGTTAGAGATGTGCAAAAATGGGCTAGAAATGGCCAAAAATGGATTCAAGTGGGTAAAGAAATGGGAAAACTGGGTTAGAAACAGAAAAAAAAACTAGCTTAAAACGGGTGGAAAGTGGGCAAAAATGGTTTAGAATGAGTCAAAAATGCATTAAAAGGGTTCTAGACATGCAAAAATGGATAGAAATGGCCAAAAATGATTTAAAACGGGTTAGAAATGGACAAAATTGATTAGAAATGGCCAAAACCGGTTTTAAAAAGGGTTAGAGGTAAGCAGAGATGAGTGAGAAATAGCCAAAACCAGCTTAAAAAAGGTTAGAGATGTGCAAAAATGGGTCAGAAATGACCAAAGCTGGCTTAAAAATGGGTTAGAAACGGCCAAAAAAGCTTTTAAAGCGGGTTACAGATGTGCAAAAACGGGTTAGAAATGGCCTAAGTTGGCCAAAAGCGGGTTAGAATGGCCAAAAAGGCTTTAAAGCAGGTTAGAGATGTGTGTGCAATGGTTAGAAATGGCAAAATGGGTTTAAAGCAGGTAAGAAAATTAAAGCAGGTAAGAAATGGGGAAAAGTTGGTTAGAAAGGAAATAGAAAAAACCTTCAAACGAGTGGAAAGTTGGCAAAAATCGTTCAGGTAGAGCAAAAAAAGGCTTAAAAAGGGTTAGAGCTGAGGAAAAATGGGTCTTAAATGGCCAAAAGCGGCTTAAAGGTGGTTAGATAGGGGTAAAACTGGGGTAGGAATGGCCAAAAATTGCTTAAAATGGGTTAGAAGTTTGCAAAACTGTGCTAGAAATGGCCCAAAAGGTTTAAATTGGGATAGAAATGGTGAAAAATGGCTTAAAATGCGTTAGGAGTGAGCAAAAATGGGTTAGATATAGCCGAAAACGGTTTAAATCGTGTGAGAAACAGGCAAAAAATGAGTTAGAAAAGAACTAAAAATGGCTTAAAACGGGTTGAGAGCGAGAAAACATCGTGTAGAAAGAGGCAAAAATGGCTTTAAAAGGGTTAGAGATGTGCAAAAATGGGTTAGAAATGGCAAAAAATGGCTTAAAAGGGCTTATAGATGTGCCAAAAATGGTTGGAAATGGCCAAAAATGCTTTAAAGCAGGTTAGAGATGTGTAAAAGTGGGTTAGAAATGGCCAAAAATGGATTAAAGCGGGTAATAATTGGGAGAAACTGTGTTAGAAACAGAAAAAAAAAAAAAAAGCTTAATAAGAGTTGAAGGAGGGCAAAAATGGTTAAGGTATAGCCAAAAAAGGCTTAAAAAGGGTAAGAGATATGCAAAAACTGGGATAGAAATGGCCAAAAAGGCTTTAAAGCAGGTTAGAGATGTGCAAAAACTGGTCAGAAATGGCCAAAAATGGATTAAAGCGGGAGAGAAATGGGAAAAACTGCATTAGAAACAGAAAAAAAGCATAAAAAGTTTTGAATGAGGGAAAAAATGGTGAAGATATAGCCCAAAAAGGCTTAAAAAGGATTAGAGATGTGCAAAAATGGGATAGAAATGGCCAAAAACTCTTTAAAATGTGTTAGAAATGGAGAAAAATGGGTTAGAAATGGATAAAAAATGGATAAGAAATGGCCAAAAGTAGCTTAAAAGGGGTTAGAGATGTGCAAAAATGAGTTAGAAATGGCCAAGAATGGCATAAAACAGGTTAAGAATGGCCAAAATTGGGGTTAGAAATGGCCAAAAAGGCTTTAAAGCAGGTAAGAGATGTGTAAAAAAAAAAAAAAAAATAAAATGGTTAGAAGTGGCAAAAAATGGATTAAAGATGGTGAGAAATGCAGAAAACTGGGTTAGAAACAGAAAAAAAAATAGCATAAACCGTGTTGAAAGTGGGGAGAAATGGTTTAGAAAGAACCAAAAATGGCTTTAAAAGGGTTAGAGATTTGCAAAAATGGAATAGAAATGGCCAAAATTTATTTAAAAAGCCTCAAAAATGGACAAAAAAATGCATTAGAAATGGCCAAAACCGGCTTAAAAGGGTTAGAGGTATGCGAGAACGGTTTAGGAAAAGCCAAAATTGGCTTAAAAGGGGCTAGAGATGAGCAAAAAAGGGTTAGAAATGGCCAAAAATAGCTTAAAATGGGTTAGATATAGCCAAAAAAGGGTTAAAATGGGTTAGTAGTGGGTAAAAAAGGGTTAGATGTAGCCGAAAATGGCATAAAACGTGTGAGAACTGGGCCAAAAATGGGTCAGAATAGAAAAAAAAATGCTTATAATTAGCTGAATGCAGAAGAAAGTGTTTTAGAAAGAGCCAAAAACGGCTTTAAAAGGGTTAGATGTATGCGAAAATGGGTTAGAAATGGCCAAAAACGCCTTAAAATGGATAGAAATAGTGAAAAATGGCTTAAAATGTGTTAGAAGTGTGTAAAAATGGTTTAGATAAACCCAAAAATGGTTTAAATCGTGTGAGCAATGGGCAAAAAATGAGTTAGAAAGGGAAAGAAAAACGGCTTAAACCAGGTTGAAAGTCAGAGAAAATGGTGTAGAAAGACCCAAACGTGGCTTTAAAAGGGCTAGAGATGAGCAGAAATGGGTTAGAAATGGCAAAGAATGGCTTAAAAGAGGTTAGAGATGTGCCAGAAATGGTTAGAAATGGCCAAAACTGCTTTAAAGCAGGTTAGAGATGTGCAAAAATGGGCTAGAAATGGCCAAAAATGGATTCAAGTGGGTAAAGAAATGGGGAAAACTGGTTAGAAACAGAAAAAAAAACTAGCTTAAAACGGGTGGAAAGTGGGCAAAAATGGTTTAGAATGAGTCAAAAATGCATTAAAAGGGTTCTAGACATGCAAAAATGGGATAGAAATGGCCAAAAATGATTTAAAACGGGTTAGAAATGGACAAAAATTGGATTAGAAATGGCCAAAACCGGTTTAAAAAGGGTTAGAGGTAAGCAGAGATGAGTGAGAAATAGCCAAAACCAGCTTAAAAAGGTTAGAGATGTGCAAAAATGGGTCAGAAATGACCAAAGCTGGCTTAAAATGGGTTAGAAACGGCCAAAAAAGCTTTAAAGCGGGTTACAGATGTGCAAAAACGGGTTAGAAATGGCCTAAGTTGGCCAAAAGCGGGTTAGAAATGGCCAAAAAGGCTTTAAAGCAGGTTAGAGATGTGTGTGCAATGGTTAGAAATGGCAAAAATGGGTTAAAGCAGGTAAGAAATGGGGAAAAGTTGGTTAGAAAGGAAATAGAAAAAACCTTCAAACGAGTGGAAAGTTGGCAAAAAATCGTTCAGGTAGAGCAAAAAAAGGCTTAAAAAGGGTTAGAGCTGAGGAAAAATGGGTTATAAATGGCCAAAAGCGGCTTAAAGGTGGTTAGATAGGGGTAAAACTGGGGTAGGAATGGCCAAAAATTGCTTAAAATGGGTTAGAAGTTTGCAAAACTGTGCTAGAAATGGCCCAAAAGGTTTAAATTGGGACAGAAATGGTGAAAAATGGCTTAAAATGCGTTAGGAGTGAGCAAAAATGGGTTAGATATAGCCGAAAACGGTTTAAATCGTGTGAGAAACAGGCAAAAAATGAGTTAGAAAAGAACTAAAAATGGCTTAAAACGGGTTGAGAGCGAGAAAACATCGTGTAGAAAGAGGCAAAAATGGCTTTAAAAGGGTTAGAGATGTGCAAAAATGGGTTAGAAATGGCAAAAAATGGCTTAAAAGGGCTTATAGATGTGCCAAAAATGGTTGGAAATGGCCAAAAATGCTTTAAAGCAGGTTAGAGATGTGTAAAAGTGGGTTAGAAATGGCCAAAAATGGATTAAAGCGGGTAATAATTGGGAGAAACTGTGTTAGAAACAGAAAAAAAAAAAAAGCTTAATAAGAGTTGAAGGAGGGCAAAAATGGTTAAGGTATAGCCAAAAAAGGCTTAAAAAGGGTAAGAGATATGCAAAAACTGGGATAGAAATGGCCAAAAAGGCTTTAAAGCAGGTTAGAGATGTGCAAAAACTGGTCAGAAATGGCCAAAAATGGATTAAAGCGGGAGAGAAATGGGAAAAACTGCATTAGAAACAGAAAAAAAGCATAAAAAGTTTTGAATGAGGGAAAAAATGGTGAAGATATAGCCCAAAAAGGCTTAAAAAGGATTAGAGATGTGCAAAAATGGGATAGAAATGGCCAAAAACTCTTTAAAATGTGTTAGAAATGGAGAAAAATGGGTTAGAAATGGATAAAAAATGGATAAGAAATGGCCAAAAGTAGCTTAAAAGGGGTTAGAGATGTGCAAAAATGAGTTAGAAATGGCCAAGAATGGCATAAAACAGGTTAAGAATGGCCAAAATTGGGTTAGAAATGGCCAAAAAGGCTTTAAAGCAGGTAAGAGATGTGTAAAAAAAAAAAATAAATAAAATGGTTAGAAGTGGCAAAAAATGGATTAAAGATGGTGAGAAATGCAGAAAACTGGGTTAGAAACAGAAAAAAAAATAGCATAAACCGTGTTGAAAGTGGGGAGAAATGGTTTAGAAAGAACCAAAAATGTCTTTAAAAGGGTTAGAGATTTGCAAAAATGGAATAGAAATGGCCAAAATTTATTTAAAAAGCCTCAAAAATGGACAAAAAATGCATTAGAAATGGCCAAAACCGGCTTAAAAGGGTTAGAGGTATGCGAGAACGGTTTAGGAAAAGCCAAAATTGGCTTAAAAGGGGCTAGAGATGAGCAAAAAAGGGTTAGAAATGGCCAAAAATAGCTTAAAATGGGTTAGATATAGCCAAAAAAGGGTTAAAATGGGTTAGTAGTGGGTAAAAAAGGGTTAGATGTAGCCGAAAATGGCATAAAACGTGTGAGAACTGGGCCAAAAATGGGTCAGAAAAGAAAAAAAAATGCTTATAATTAGCTGAATGCAGAAGAAAGTGTTTTAGAAAGAGCCAAAAACGGCTTTAAAAGGGTTAGATGTATGCGAAAATGGGTTAGAAATGGCCAAAAACGCCTTAAAATGGGATAGAAATAGTGAAAAATGGCTTAAAATGTGTTAGAAGTGTGTAAAAATGGTTTAGATAAACCCAAAAATGGTTTAAATCGTGTGAGCAATGGGCAAAAAATGAGTTAGAAAGGGAAAGAAAAACGGCTTAAACCAGGTTGAAAGTCAGAGAAAATGGTGTAGAAAGACCCAAACGTGGCTTTAAAAGGGCTAGAGATGAGCAGAAATGGGTTAGAAATGGCAAAGAATGGCTTAAAAGAGGTTAGAGATGTGCCAGAAATGGTTAGAAATGGCCAAAACTGCTTTAAAGCAGGTTAGAGATGTGCAAAAATGGGCTAGAAATGGCCAAAAATGGATTCAAGTGGGTAAAGAAATGGGGAAAACTGGGTTAGAAACAGAAAAAAAAACTAGCTTAAAACGGGTGGAAAGTGGGCAAAAATGGTTTAGAATGAGTCAAAAATGCATTAAAAGGGTTCTAGACATGCAAAAATGGGATAGAAATGGCCAAAAATGATTTAAAACGGGTTAGAAATGGACAAAAATTGGATTAGAAATGGCCAAAACCGGTTTAAAAAGGGTTAGAGGTAAGCAGAGATGAGTGAGAAATAGCCAAAACCAGCTTAAAAAAGGTTAGAGATGTGCAAAAATGGGTCAGAAATGACCAAAGCTGGCTTAAAATGGGTTAGAAACGGCCAAAAAAGCTTTAAAGCGGGTTACAGATGTGCAAAAACGGGTTAGAAATGGCCTAAGTTGGCCAAAAGCGGGTTAGAAATGGCCAAAAAGGCTTTAAAGCAGGTTAGAGATGTGTGTGCAATGGTTAGAAATGGCAAAAATGGGTTAAAGCAGGTAAGAAATGGGGAAAAGTTGGTTAGAAAGGAAATAGAAAAAACCTTCAAACGAGTGGAAAGTTGGCAAAAATCGTTCAGGTAGAGCAAAAAAAGGCTTAAAAAGGGTTAGAGCTGAGGAAAAATGGGTCTTAAATGGCCAAAAGCGGCTTAAAGGTGGTTAGATAGGGGTAAAACTGGGGTAGGAATGGCCAAAAATTGCTTAAAATGGGTTAGAAGTTTGCAAAACTGTGCTAGAAATGGCCCAAAAGGTTTAAATTGGGATAGAAATGGTGAAAAATGGCTTAAAATGCGTTAGGAGTGAGCAAAAATGGGTTAGATATAGCCGAAAACGGTTTAAATCGTGTGAGAAACAGGCAAAAAATGAGTTAGAAAAGAACTAAAAATGGCTTAAAACGGGTTGAGAGCGAGAAAACATCGTGTAGAAAGAGGCAAAAATGGCTTTAAAAGGGTTAGAGATGTGCAAAAATGGGTTAGAAATGGCAAAAAATGGCTTAAAAGGGCTTATAGATGTGCCAAAAATGGTTGGAAATGGCCAAAAATGCTTTAAAGCAGGTTAGAGATGTGTAAAAGTGGGTTAGAAATGGCCAAAAATGGATTAAAGCGGGTAATAATTGGGAGAAACTGTGTTAGAAACAGAAAAAAAAAAAAAAAGCTTAATAAGAGTTGAAGGAGGGCAAAAATGGTTAAGGTATAGCCAAAAAAGGCTTAAAAAGGGTAAGAGATATGCAAAAACTGGGATAGAAATGGCCAAAAAGGCTTTAAAGCAGGTTAGAGATGTGCAAAAACTGGTCAGAAATGGCCAAAAATGGATTAAAGCGGGAGAGAAATGGGAAAAAACTGCATTAGAAACAGAAAAAAAGCATAAAAAGTTTTGAATGAGGGAAAAAATGGTGAAGATATAGCCCAAAAAGGCTTAAAAAGGATTAGAGATGTGCAAAAATGGGATAGAAATGGCA